>NC_041383.1:220560808-220702060 GCF_002162155.2 Triticum dicoccoides
CCCGCCGCCCCGTCGCTGGAGTGGCCTGCACCGGGCCGCCCCAGTGCCGGACCCCTCCCCGAGTTCCCTGTGCCGCCCCGCCCCGTTGTCGTCCTCCTCCCCGCGCCTCCTATGCCGCCCCGCCCCATCGGCCGACCTCGCCGGAGCAAGAGGTAATTTTTTCTGTTTTTTTCCTGTTTTTTGTTCTCTATTTTCTTGATTTGTTTTAGGTTAGTGCTAGGTTTAATTAGGTGTAGTTTTGAGTTTTTAGGTTTAGGTTAGTGCTAGGTTTAGGTGTAGTTTTAAGTTTTTAGGTTTAGGTTAGTGCTAGGTTTAGGTGTAGTTTTTCCCTATTTTGTTTTAGGTTAGTGCTAGGTTTAAGAAGAGGAAAAAGGAGAAGAAGAAGAAGAAGAAAAGGAAAAAAGAGAAAGAAAAAGAAGAAGAAGAAAAAGAGGGTTCCTCGATGTCGATGGTACCCTAAATAGCAAGTATCGTCAGTGCGAAGTACATGTGGTCGTCGGTGTCGAATACTACATCCACGTCCCACAAGTGACACAGGGGTCCTGCGTCCAGTAGCAACAGTTCTCGGCGTTGATGGCGGTCGAACACCATTGCGAATTTGTCTGGCAGCCTCAGAGATGATGATTGAAAGCTAAGTGTTTAAACTTGAAACACCCAAACTAACTCAAGTCGGTTTGGTTGTTTGAAATTTCAAAACTTGGCTTTAATCCTCATCGCAGAGGCTGCCGGACAAATTCTCCAAGGTGTTCGACCGTCATCGGCCACCAGAACTATTGTCGCGGGACGCCGGGCGCCGGCTTCACTTGTGGGATGTGGATCTAGTGTTCAACGCCGACCGCCTAATGTACCTTGCACCAATGGTAGTTGCTATTTAGTTTACCCGGGAACTAGCGGGTTAGAGGGTTCCTCGGTGTCGATGGTACCGTAAATAGCAAGTATCGTCAGTGCGAGGAACATGTGGCCGTCGGTGTCGAGTACTTGCTATGTTACTCATCTTTCGATTTAAATATGCAGTTATTTCGTCATTGCGAGGGTCTAGTGTTCGACGAGCTCCGACCCTGCGTTTGTTGGTGAGCACAAATGACATCTCCTCCTCCCCCCCTTCATTTGCTCTATTCCGGTCTTCGTGCCGATGAAACTTGCTAGCTATATGTGTCAATCATCAGTATGCGTAACCACTATGCGTCTCCCGTTCGAAAGGGTTACATCTATAAATATGCATGCATTCACATATTTATAATTGTGATTCTTTCGAATTGTCCAACGTTATCCATGGACACCCCGAGTATGTGTAGATTGGGTTCGTTTTCCCATATGCTCAGCTCCGGATCCGATGCAGAATTTCGTTAGTGCCTCCCTGTTGTTCTCCAGGTACACATCCGCTCTGCTTATTGCCGAGACATGTATCACGAGAACAGCGGTGAGGTGCTGCCAAAATTTTGCGTCGGATCCGAAGCAGAGCATGGGAAAACGAACCCGGTCTACACATACTCGGGTAGGATTAGGACCTATCCTTACCTATTAGCGTGCAGGTTGCATGGACGTAATAAAACTAACAAACTCCATTAACTGATGGATATGGTTTGCTTAATTATGTATATATTTCTTGTGTGTCCAGTAGGAAGTCGATATGAGTGATCGTGCGTGGATGTACACTGGTTACACTAGTCAGTATGTTTGGACCGAGGAATGGTTAACAAAAACTAAGGGGTTTGTTAGAGCCACATTTGCAAATGGCCAGAAATTAAGCTGGTGCCCCTGTGTCCGGTGCGACAACTATAATGAGAGGGACGAGCTTCAAATGAGTAAACACCTGCAGAAGTTTGGTTTTACGCTTGGTTACACGGTCTGGACATTACATGGTGAGTCTGCCCAACGTGCCAGAGCCGAGATGGTTCATCGTCGCACCAACGAGCATGGTACCGGGACCGCAGACATGGTGCAAGACTTTGATGATGCTCGGGACTCGGACGAGGAGATGGAGGAATCTACAAAGGCCTTCACTGAAATGTTGGAGTCCTCAAAACGTCCTCTCCACAAGCACACTGAGCTTTGTCAGCTGGATGCCATCTCACAAATAATGGCTTTGAAGGCTCAATTCAACTTGGGCAGAGAATGCTACGACGCGATGATGACAGTTTTTGGACGATTTCTACCCAAAGGCCATGTGCTACCTCCAAACCCGTACCATTCAGACAAAAATCCTCCGTGCTCTTAAGATGCCCTATAAGAAGATACATGCATGTGAGAAAGGATGTGTCTTATTTAGGCTTCAGTATGAGGACTTGAACTATTGTCCCTTTTGCAATTCTTCCAGGTATGTTGTATTAGACAACGATATGGGTGAGAAGACGCAGACCAAAATACCCGTTAATGTTCTTCGGTTTATGCCAATCATACCAAGACTTCAACGTCTTTTCATGGTCGAAGAGACAGCCAGACAGATGGCATGGCACAAAACGGACAAAAGAACCGAATTAGATGCTGATGGGAATGTGATGATGGTGCACACATCGGATGGTGAAGCATGGAAGCGCTTCGATGCATTACATAAGGAAAAAAGGCAGATCCAAGGCATCCTCGAGTCGCTGTCAGCACAGATGGGTTCAGTGTGTTTGGTCAGATGGCAGACCCATACAACTGTTGGCCTGTGTTTGTCATTCCATTTAATCTCCCCCCGGGCAGATTATGCAAAGAAAGAACATTTTCCTGACGTTGATAATTCCAGGGCCCAACTATCCGGGAAAGAATATGAATGTGTACATGCAGCCGCTTAAGGACGGATTGCAAGAAGCTTGGGATAATAGGTTAAAGACATACGACGCCTTTAGCAAAGAGAACTTCATAATGCGTGCCTGGTACATGTACTCGACGCATGACTTGCCGGCGTACGCGCTATTCGTTGGCCGGTGTGTGCATGGAAGGTTCCCGTGCCCCACATGCAAGGGAGCTCTTGAGTTTCGTTGGCTGACAGCGGGGCACAAGTATAGTTGCTTCGACTTGCATAGATAGTTTCTAGATCCTCGCCATAAGTTTAGGAAAGACAAGAAGAACTTCATGAAAGGTAGAGTTGTCAAACACTCTGCACCACCTGCGTAGACATGCCAACAGACCCTAGATCAATTAAATGCTCTCGAGCCAGATCCAGAGCGTCCAGGGTATTTCAAGGGGTATAATAAGGAACACGCCTGGACTCACAAGACATGCTTCTGGGATCTGCCTTACTTCAAAGACCTCCTTTGCCCACACAACATCGATGTGATGCACACTGAAAAGAATATCACCGAAGCCATTTTTGGTACATTGTTCGGCATAGAGGGGAAATCAAAGGATAATACTAATGCTAGAGATGATCAAGAGGAGCTCTATGATAGACCGTTACAAAACATGCAAGAACAGAAAGGAAAGCGGAATTGCAAGAAGCCAAAGGCATGGTTCAATCTTGGAAGGCCAGCTATGAAGGAAATTATTTTGTGGGTGAAAATGCAGTTGATGTTCCCCGATGGGTATGCAACAAATCTAAAGAGGGGAGCGGGTCTTGATAAATTGAAAATATTTGGTCTAAAAAGTCATAATTGGCACATATGGATAGAGCGGATAATGCCGGTGAGGCTCCTAGCTAAAGTTATCTCGCCCTGCTTCAAAACTATAGGGCGCGCGCTACGGCTTTGACCTAACGGCCTCCGTTTGCTGGAATCCGTGGCTTCATCCCTGAGGATGAATGGCTAGTACTGGCAGAGCTGAGCTGTTTCTTCCATGTTCTTTGTGCGAAAGAACTATCGCCTGGCCTCCTAGAAGAAATGGAACAGTTGGCGCCGGAGTTGATCTGCAAGTTAGAGATGATCTTTCTGCCAAGCTTCTTTAATCCAATGCAACACTTGATTTTGCATCTCCCGACCGAGGCACGATTGGGGGGGGGGGGCGTGCAAAATCGTTGGTGCTACTCAACTGAGAGGATGCAGAAGACGCTTCGAGCAAAATGTAAAAATAAACGTAGAATAGAAGCATCGATGGCCGAGGCATTCATCACTTAAGAGGCGTCAAACTTCGTGACGGCACACTACGAAGCCAAAAATCGTCATTTGCATAATCCGAAGCCTCGGTACAATGCTGGCGAGCCTAAAAAGGGTCAATCCAACCTCAGCCTATTCAAAGGGAATCTCGCACCATCCAGTGCTTGGAAACCAGTATTGTTCGATGTTGATGAATGGCGGACCATTTCGCTGTATCTCTTTAACAACCAAACAGAAGCGCGGCCGTACACCGAGTAAGATCTTGAAAGAAACGCAGCCAGGAGAAAAAGAGTGAAATCATTACAGTTTCACTGTTGCCTAAAAAGAGAGTTTCACACAAAACATTGAGTATAACTTCATGATTTTTTAGCCAGCCGGATGATATAATTCGTTTACCCCTCTCATGTTTATTTTTGTGTTGCTTGTATGGAGTACTAGATATTTGCATAGTGGTTTCTGCTATATGCGTATTAGTATGAGTTTAATATTGTCAGTGTCATGTTCATAATCTATTTATGGATTAAATTCAATCAAAAAATTGCTAATTTTATTCAACAGTGACTTCATGGTTTTCTTTTTTGCGGGGAAACTTCATGGTTTTTGTAGCCGCATGTGATCATGCATGTGGCATATTAGAATTACGTGAGATATTTTCTGGGCATGAGAGAGCATGTCATTTTCTGCTCCATTTCTTGTCTCCGCCGGTAAAACAGAACTAATATACCATTTCAAAAGCTTCAAAAGCTGGGAGCTTTCTTGGGTGCAAGAGAAAGAAGAGGATTTTGAAACCGGGCCCTCTCCGGTCCGTGTCTCCGCGTCCCTGGCAGGTTCATCTCCGGCTAGCACGCAGCGTCAGCTTGGTTCGTCTTCCTCCTCGCGGCGCACCAGGCAAGCCCAGCTCAGGGTCCAGCGCGGCAGGGCCGAGCGGGCGGCACGCACCTGCCCCCTGGATAATTTTATGCGATTATCCGCGTCAGCCCCACCCCGCCCCCGCTGCTGCTTTCCCAATCGAGCCGAGCACCGCGATTCCAGGCCAGCGGAAACCGATTAAAAAAGGCAACCCCCCTCCGTCCGCGCAAAAGTAAAAAACAACAACCGCATCGCAGCGCAGCGCAGCGTAGCACCGAGCGAGCGGGCGGAGGGAGGGGGGTGGGAGAGAGAGGAGCGAGCAAAGGTTCGATAAAAAGGAGAGGAGGAGACGAAGCGTCCAAGCCCAAGTAACATCCCCACCTCCCCTTCCCCCCTCCCTTTCCCGTCGCCTTGCTCCCCCCGGCCGCATCGAGATCTTGGCTGGCACCGCCGGAGATCGCGAGGAGCGGCCCCGCGGCTCCCCCGATCCCACCTCCTCCTCCTCCGCCGCCGCCGACCGCCGCCGCCGACCGCCGATCGGTGAGTCGCCCGATCCGCCCCGCCCCGCCCCGCCCCCCCGGCGCCGATCGCCGCTGGATCGGCCGGATCTGGTACGGATCTCGCGTAATTCCGCGGCCCTGTGAGGCGCGCTTGTCGTTTTGCTGCGTGGGCCGCGGGCGCGGCTCGATCGCCGCGTTGCTTTCAGCTCGGATCTAGCTAGCCCTGCGCGCGCGCGCGCGGGGCGTGTGCGCGTTTCGTTTTGTGGCTGCCCTTGTGGATAAGTCGGGGTTTTGTCCGCATTTGCTATGCCTGGCTGGTATGAATTCGCCCTGACTTGTGGATTGCAGGGGTAGGAGGGGAGGGGAGGACGCGATGGAGGCCGACTCCGGGAAGCTCTTCGTCGGCGGCATCTCCTGGGAGACGGACGAGGACCGCCTCCGCGAATACTTTGGCCGCTTCGGCGAGGTCACCGAGGCTGTCATCATGCGGGACCGCAACACCGGCCGCGCGCGCGGCTTCGGCTTCATAGTCTTCGCTGAGGCAGGCGTCGCTGAGCGAGTCACCATGGACAAGCACATGATCGATGGCCGCATGGTAATTACCTGATGCCATTCTTGCTCCTCCTCCTGCTAGTCTAGTCATGTGCATTTCGTTGGGAATTCCGTTTGTAATCCTGTCTGTGGTTCAATCAAGCTTGAGCTCAATTGTCTGTGCCAATTCAATTCAGGTCGAAGCCAAGAAAGCTGTTCCCAGGGACGACCAGAGCATTGCAAGCAAGAACAATGGCAGCAGCATAGGCTCGCCTGGGCCAGTCCGTACCAGAAAGATCTTTGTTGGGGGGCTGGCCTCCAATGTTACTGAGGTTGAATTCAGAAGGTATTTTGAGCAATTCGGTATGATAACAGATGTGGTTGTCATGTACGACCACAACACACAGAGGCCCAGGGGCTTTGGCTTCATCACCTATGATTCAGAAGATGCAGTGGATAAGGCGCTGCACAAGAACTTCCACGAGCTTAATGGCAAGATGGTCGAAGTCAAGAGAGCTGTCCCAAAGGAGCAGTCGCCTGGACCTGTCGCACGCTCACCTGCTGGAGGGCAGAACCTTGCTATCAGCAGGGTTCACAACTTCTTGAATGGCTTCAACCAGGGATATAGCCCAAACCCGATAGGAGGTTACGGCATGAGAGTGGATGGAAGGTTTGGGCTGCTTTCAGGTGCACGAAATGGGTTTTCTTCATTTGGCCCCAGTTATGGAATGGGCATGAATGTTGAAACTGGGATGAATGCGAATTTTGGTGCAAACTCTAGTTTCCTCAATAACTCAAATGGGCGGCAAATGGGTTCATACTACAATGGTGGTTCAAACAGACTAGGCAGCCCTATTGGGTATGTTGGTCTGAATGATGATTCAGGATCAATATTGAGTTCAATGGGAAGGAATGTTTGGGGTAATGGAAATGTCAACTACCAGAACAGCCCTACAAACATGAGTTCTTTTGTACCATCTGGAAGTGGGAGTCAAGTTGGTATTACTGGCGACGGTATAAATTGGGGAGGTCCTACTTCTGCCCATGGGATGGGAAGCATTTCAAGCCTTGGGTCTAACATTAGCCGTGGGGCTGGAGATAACTTTGGCTTGCCGTCTGGTGGCTATGGAAGGAGCAACCCAACTGGCACCATTGGTGAACCTTTTTCTGCGTCAGCCAATGCATATGAAATGAACAACATAGATACATATGGCAACAACTCTATTTATGGTGACTCAACCTGGAGGTTCACGTCATCTGAGATCGATATTCCTCCTTTTGATAACGATCTTGGAAATATCGATCCAGATATCAAATCGAACATGCCAGCAAGTTACATGGGCAACTATACTGTTAATAATAATCAGACAAGCAGAGGTCAGTATCCGCTTCAACATTTTGCTATCAGTTACACATGAATTTCCCATCTTTTTTTGAAAGTTAAAGGTGCTGCATAACTCAGCTATTCAAAACATAGAACCGATATTTAAATAGAGCAATTGATCTACCCATTCAGTTTATTAGGACCATCACAGCTGCATGTCTATGCTTTTGGAAAGGAAAAATATTGCATAATTGCATGCCATATGCTTAATCAGTTGATGCTAGAGCATAATCAATAGACCTTTTTTGGGGCTTACATCAGATTTGACTTGTAGATCAGTGGATTGAACTTGAAGGATTTGTCTTGTAATTATGTTGTGGTGGTATACTTATCACATTTAACTGACACAACATTGGGTGCTGTCCGACTGCTTTCGCTGTAATGAAAGCACTATCGAGAGCAACAACTTTTGGATGCATCAGCTTTGAATGATAATGAATAGATCAAATAGGGAGCACCGCCTTCATCCATTCCATTGACCTGGGATGTGCTTCCATGTAATGCCTGACAAACATAATGGATTAGGGACCAATGATTTGTTTTGCAACTTTAGTTGTGCCAAGTAAATCGATGCAATGATTGGTGTAGGATGTATTCAGTATCCTGATTTGTTTAGTTCCTGTATCTATTCTATGATCTTTGACATAATACTAGGACAAATTTTGTGACCAGCTCTTTCATAAGTAAAATTGAGATTTGCTACAACCTTGTTATTGTAGTGCCATCCTGAAGTTGAGGGTAAATGATAGCATTGGAGATGTGTAATGCATGTGCCTGAACAACATAAAGGGTAAGAAATGAGAAAACAATATATTTTAAATATAAATAAAATTGGAAAAGAGGGTGAGTCGAGCAATTATGAGAACATTTTGTATGCATGCGGCTGTTGTCATTGGCTGAGCAAATCACTTGTCTAAATACGCATAGAATCAGTTTGGAACTTGCATTAAGTGAAGTATGTATTGACTCATGTCTGTTGAGGATGGACATATGTTAGTTCTTCCTTTCGTCTGATGAATTATTATACTTCTAAATTACCATTTTCTGTCAGGACTGTTATCAGTGGTTTTTATTTCCAAAGCTACTGCCATTTGTTTCTGTGCTTGATTGATTGTAGATACACATGAATGAATTTGCATTTTTAGAAACTAGCTAAGATAACCCATTGAATGATAGTTTATTATTATTATTATTACCAATTTGTGATAAATTCTGTGTCTGTATGTGTTTACAATTCTGGCAACAAGTTAATCCTATTATTTTCAAATAATTAAATGTATTACAAAGAAGTTCGATAGTGATTCTAACTATTTTGTAATTACAGAATAGTCAATCAGTTGCAATTGAAAATGAAAAAAGTATTGTTGTAGTTAATATTTTGCTTTCGTGAAAATGCGCCGAGTCAGAAATGTTACATAAGGTAGTGTTGATCTTTATACTTCGATGCACCAAGGACTGGGTCATGTTGCTCAACTGGTGTTGTAGAGATGTAAATTTCTATTTTAATTTGGACAACTGTGCTTGTTGCTTGCCCCATTTCCTGTGTAGATCATAGCTAAATGTGGTGCAAGGGCTCCTTGTCTCGAGGACATGAGCTATATATAGTCTGTCGGGGAGATTTACTTTTGCTATCTGATAAGGCACGCGTGACAAAAATAGTCGCTCACATGTATTTCATTACAACTTAACCTGTATAATATGTTTGGGAATGAAAATACTTAAGTTCTTTTGGTAACTTGATACTAAGTTTTTTACTACTAGTCAGCACATGATCTGAGGTACATCATATGTGCAGTAATCAGTAATCGAGTCTGTTTGTTGTCAATGCCCTCTTTATTATATTCTTGAAATCTATACTGAAGAGAAACTATACTAGAATGTTTGTTTCTGATCAAGATTTGTTGCACCCTTTTGCAGGTATCACTTCCTAGGCGAGAATATTATTATAGTCATATATATGACTTGGGATAGGCAAGACACCCATTATATCAGGTATTCAGGTGCAGTACTGTGAATTGGTGATATCAGATTAATATACAGGTTAGTTAATTGTTTCTAGCTAACCAGAGGTGTGGTTTACGGACACCAACCAACATGCTAGAGGAGCGGGATACAAACATTTTGTGAAGGTTTCAGATTTTAGTTTAATTTTCTACGTGTATTAGGTCTTTTGGTTTTCCAATGAGATGTGCAGTGGTGATTGCGGCACACACTTAGAAGGTGTTCCAACATAAGCTGGAATTCTGTCATACGGACGACAAACTTGTATACCAGGGATGCTGTATTATCTTGCCCATTTATGGCAACATTAGCTTGCGTGTTTTTCCTCTTCTCCTTTTTTAACCATTTCATTTGTTACTAGAGGATTTGGTCGGCTTTACTAGTAAAAACTATTTGGGGGTGCCAATGCCATCCTGGTCCCCATTAATAAAGTCACCCAAAGTACATACAATGTTGCTTCTTCTTCTTGTTGTTCTTCTTCTGTGTCTATTTGTATGCTGTTGCTAGTTTCTTCTTATGGGAAAAATACAAATTTGGATCTGGTCATGCATATTTGCACACTGTTTGATTGTTTTAAAGCCTATCAGTCGGTAGGTAGGTACTCACATACGCAAGCTTTTCATAGCTCAGGATGGCATGCATGTGCTCGTGTCTTCCATTTCCATCTTTTCGAAAGTAGCTTTAGATCTCATGTGGAGGGGTACTGCCTTGGCTTTGCCTTTTAGGTAGTTGAAGTACACCAGGCTGTGTGTACTTTCCCTCCCTCTATAAATAGCCCGCTATTTTCTGCTTCCATATATATCTTGATTTGTTTCCTTCCTCATCACGGCCTTCACCGTTTCATGTTACCCCGTCGCTTTCAGCCACCAACTTGTAGAGTGCTTCACCTAACGGTTTTCCATGTCTGATGGTTGCCGCTGCTTCGGTCCATGTTTGGACTGGCATTTCACTCCACATTTGCAGAAATTCAGACAACCATAGAAAGCTTGCAAATTAGCAAATGTTTGGCGTGTAGGAGAGCGGTGCTAACTCTCTCCTATTGCGATTTGCGAACCCTCTGCTCCATGGCGACGACAGGGCGAAGCTTCTATCCCCGTGGTAGTCTTGGTAGCTGCAGTTCCAAGCTAACGATCTACTCCAAGACCTATGTTGACAATGACCTTGCCCTGATGCCCTGCCAACCTAACCTTCCTCGGTGGAAGGAAGCCTTGTGCGGTACCCTCCACCAGCCATCCGTCGTGCTGGTTGGTGCCTTCCAGGCATCCGCAACGCCTATGCCTAGCCAAGTGCGTAGCGAACCGAGAACAGACGGCCTGGAATCGTATTGCTGTCAAAAGCAAAAGCGAATGATTGTTCATCGGAACTGTTATGGTCCGACTACTCATAAGGTTGGGTCTGCAAACATTGTGTGGCACCTCGACCCACCAAATCTTGCGTTCAACCCATGGCTCTGAGCTTGGGAGCACCGGGTAGTCAAGTGAAAGCACCCAGACTCTTGCAGGTTCTGACAATCGCGGCTGATGAAGAGGACGAAAGCACAAACGGGTAGCTATGCTACGTATGGATGGCCTGCCGTTCCGGTATGTGATGTCACGGCCGTTCTGGGGGTGTTGCCTACGATGTGAGTGAGATTTAGGAGAAACATGAGACCTTAGATTGAGTAGTGTCAAAAACGCTCTTGTATTATGGGATGGAGGGAGTACCACTTTTAAAATGAGCCGAATATGTAAAAACCAAGAAAAAAAATAGCACACTATACAAAACAGCGTCGCCTTATAAATTACGTGATGAGCGTGTTACTAGCGGGACATTGTACACTGATTTATTTAATGAGACAGTGTTACTAGCGAGATATTGTATATAATTTATTTAACGAGACAATTCTCTACACGCTATAGCGTGTTATCTTTTTCATGCTAAAAACTGAAAATTTAGGCTTTTTGTCCCAAAAAATAGCTTCAATAGCTAACCTAAACGTTTATGAACTGCTAATCTTTTCTAGCTAGAGCCTATATTTGGATATACCCAATTGGTTAATATAGCAATCCACCAGCCTAAGAGCAACTCCAATGCAGCGACCTAATTCGTCCACGCGTGTTCGTTTGTGTCCACGCGGATAAAAAACACAACCCAAAGCAGAGACTCATTTTCATTTTGTGTCCGCTCGAATCTATTTTCGTCCCAAATTTGGGTCAGAAGCGGACGTTTTCTATGTCCTCTTCGTCCGCTGCATGTGAGGCCTGGCCCACCTATCACAGACCCACCGCCTCCCGCCTCTCTCTACTTTTTCTCTACCCACGTCATGACGCCACCATGCACCCATGTCGGCGTCCGGCCTTGCCTCGCCTCCCCCACACTTGGTCGCCGCTGAAACAAAAAACACAACCTGTCTCCGCGACGTGCCACCCCACCCAACGTCCGCGCCGGCTGATTTAACTGCTACGCCGCCTGGGGCCATCTGCCGTGACCCCACGACTGCCACTTGGAGCATCTACAGCCAACGTCTCAAATGTCCGGATGGGCGGACCGGTCAATAAAAATCAACCCACTTGGATGCCTAGGTCGAGATGTCAGGCTCATGCGCCATGTCAGTCAGGCCCACCACTGACCCACGGCTATCCCACAAAAAACCCAATTTATCCTCTCTGCGAACCCCAGCCCACCCACTATCCTCTCTTGCTCCACCCCCTCATCTCCCTTTCTCGATTCTGATCCAATCTGGTGACATGTTGAGCTCCGGCAGCCACTCTGGCTTCAACGTCGACGTCGAGGAGGACTTGGCCCTCCGGATTACATTGGAACATCAAAGGTGGACACCGGGGGCAGCTCCTGAAAGTGCTAGTTATCGATTAGAGGGGGGGGGGGTGAATAGACGATTTTTATGAATGTCTTCGAGACATGCAATGTCTTCGAAGATGCGGAAGCAAAATAGTAACTAAACAGGAAACAACCGAAGATAAGCTACACTAGGCATGCTGGAATGTCAAACAACAATTGAAGTGATATGTGAAGACAAACAACAACTAGGTAGAACAGAGTAGAGTGTGAAGACAAAGATGTAACTAGAGGGGATGTCTTCACACAATGTCTTCGACTAGAGCTAGCATGTAATGACTTAACGAAACTAAACTATAAGTAAAGAAGGGAAGTGATAGAACCAGTTGCATGGAGAAGACAAATGATTTGTTGGACCAGTTCCAGTTGCTGTGATAACTGTACGTCTGGTTAGGGAGGCTGAGATTAAACTCAGAAGACCACGTCTTCACCTTATTCCCCTTGAGCTAAGACCCGCAGATCTCTTCCAATCAATCACGTAAGTCTTCAAGGTAGATTTCTAAACCTTCACATACTTGTTCACCAACAATCCACAATGGCTCTTGGATGCTCAGAACGCGACGCCTAACCGACTGGAAGATCACATTCTTCAAGTATAACAAGTCTTCATTTCGCGCAGAACAAAAAGACTTCGGTGATGCTCAAAACACACTGGGCTTTGGGTATTTTGGGTTTGTCCTTGCAAGGATTCTCTCTCAAAGGCTTCAGGTGGGTTGCTCTCAAACGACAAAAGTTGTGTACTAACTTGGAGCAGCCACCAACTCATGATGGAGTGGGTGGGCTATTTATAGCCAGCAGGCAACTCGACATGATATGTCCGAAATGACCCTGGGTCAGTGGACGACCGACACATGTACGATCGGATTTCGAACACACGCAACAGCTTGAATTGGGCTCCAAGTAAAGCTGACTCAACCAACTCTGGAAGAGGTTTTCTCTCATTGTCTTCGCTCGAAGACATTGAATTTTAGGTTGAGCATCACGTCAGTTTTCTGACTTTGTTTACCTTGACCCCACTTAACAGTGCGGTGGTTCCTATGACTCTAGAAAGAAGAAAATGAAACTACCAAAAGACTATGTCTTCGCGCTCCATTGTCTTCAAGCGAATGTCTTCGCGTGCCATTATCTTCAACACGAATATCTTCGTAAATCATCATTGCCTTCAATGTCTTCATACATTTTTAGGGGTCATCTTTGATGGGTAAACCGAATCAATAGGGACTTCTACCCGTGTTCTCCTGTGAATCTCACAAACACATTAGTCCCACAAACAAGTTTGTCTTCAATACTCCAAAACTAACTAGGGGTGGCACTAGATGCACTTACAGTCTTCCCCTTTTTGGTGATTGATGACAAACTGGTTGACGTTTTCAACGGGGATAAAAGTATGTGAAAGTTATGGAACAAGGTGTTTGGCTTCATGAAATTGCGCCCCCCTGAATATGTGCACACTGGTATTTTGCCTTTGAATGCAAATGCACATGGCAGGATTTTCTTTATGGAGATCTCCCTCTTTTCATGAAGTCAAATATCAATGCATTTTAAGTGAACTTGAAGATAATGATATGCACACTGAGAAATAGGCGTCTGCAGAATGACTTCATGCGCACAAAATTTAAATGTAGCAGGCGTCCATCAGGACTTAAGTTTACAACCCCAAAACGACAAATGTTCATGAACATGAGTTGCAAACTTAACAAAATAAGTAAGGCCCAACCCAAATTGCCCGCTTGAAGACCATCAACTTGTATGCTTCTCCCCCTTTGTCATTAGATGGCCAAAAATGTTCGAAGACATAGAGCATCGAAGCGTTCCTGGAAGGCGGTGGAGAAGATGTTGGTGCAGCCGGGTCGATTATGGCGTTGGGCGGTGTAGAAGTGCCTGACGCAACATCTTGATGTAGTGAAGTGATCGCAGGAGAGGTTGCATCGTCTTCTTCGTCAACAACCCGAGCTTGTACAGTGAGTGTTGAAGAAGAATAATCAGAATCTTCAGTTGATGGCGTCGCACGACACTTCTCGGTTTCTCGGGTCTTGGAACCAAACGTGAAGCTTTCTGATAACCCACAAGTATAGGGGATCGCAACATTTTTCGAGGGTAGAGTATTCAACCCAAATTTATTGATTCGACACAAGGGGAGCCAAAGAATATTCTCAAGTATTAGCAGCTGAGTTGTCAATTCAACCACACCTAAAAGACTTAATATCTGCAACAAAGTATTTAGTAGCAAAATAGTATGGAAGTAACAGTAACGGTGGCAAAAGTAACAGTAGCAGTTTTGTAGTAATCATAACAGTGGCAACGGAGAAGTAACTAAGCAAAGATCAATATGTGAAAAGCTCGTAGGCAATGGATTAGTGATGGATAATTATGTCGGATGCGATTCCTCATGTAACAGTTATAACATAGGGTGACACAGAACTAGCTCCAGTTCATCAATGTAATGTAGGCATGTATTCCGAATATAGCCATATGTGCTTATGGAAAAGAACTTGCATGACATCTTTTGTCCTACCCTCCCGTGGCAGCGGGGTCCTATTGGAAACTAAGGGATATTAAGGCCTCCTTTTAATAGAGTACCGGACCAAAGCATTAACATTTAGTGAAAACATGAACTCCTCAAACTACGATCATCACTGGGAGTGGTCCCGATTATTGTCACTTCGGGGTTGACGGATCATAACACATAGTAGGTGACTATTGACTTGCAAGATAGGATCAAGAACTCACATATATTCATGAAAACATAATAGGTTCAGATCTGAAATCATGGCACTCGGGCCCTAATGACAAGCATTAAGCATAGCAAAGTCATAGCAACATCAATCTTAGAACATAATGGATACTAGGGATCAAACCCTAACAAAACTAACTCGATTACATGGTAAATCTCATCCAACCCATCACCGTCCAGCAAGTCTACGATGGAATTACTCACGCACGGCGGTGAGCATCATGAAATTGGTGATGGAGGATGGTTGATGATGACGACGACAACGGATTCCCCTCTCCGGAGCCCCGAACGGACTCCAGATCAGCCCTCCCGAGATAGGGCTTGGCTGCGGCTCCGTATCGTGAAACACGATGAATCCTTCTCTCTGATTTTTTTCCCTGAACGTGAATATATGGAGTTGGAGTTGAGGTCGGTGGAGCATCAGGGGGCCCACGAGGCAGGGGGCGCTCCCAGGGGGGGTAGGCGCGCCCCCACCCTCGTGGACAGGGTGTGGCCCCCTGGTCTTGATTCTTTTGCCAGTATTTTTTATAAATTCCAAAAATAATCTCTGTGAAGTTTCAGGTCATTCCGAGAACTTCTATTTCTGCACAAAAATAACACCATGACAATTCTGCTGAAAACAACGTCAGTCCGGGTTAGTTCCATTCAAATCATGCAAGTTAGAGTCCAAAACAAGGGCAAAAGTGTTTGGAAAAGTAGATACGATGGAGAAGTATCACTTTCCTTGAAGCCATCGGCAGCAAGGTCATTGTCGGTGTCAAAACCGATGGATCTCGGGTAGGGGGTCCCGAACTTTGGATCTTGGGTCGATGGGGAACAAAGGACGCGGGACACAGTATTTACCCAGGTTCGGGCCCTCTCTAGGAGGTAAAACCCTACGTCCTGCTTGATTATATTGCTTGTGTATATGGAGATTACAGAGTTGATCTACCACGAGATCAGATGAACTAAACCCTAAACTAGTAGGATGGTGATTGTTCTCTAGCCTCTACGGAGTAAGCCTCTTGGTTTATATAGACACTACGGGTACTAGGGTTTACATAGAGTCGGTCACATCAGGGAAACGCCGATCGTCCTTCTTGACTTGGAGTACACACCAAGGCATAAAAGGCCTTCGGTCCGGATACGGTGCTGCCCATCAGTCCGAACCATGTGAGATAAGCAGGCATCTCCAGGCCCCCCTAGTCCTGGACTCCCTCAGTAGCCCCCAAACTAGCCTTCAACGCCGGAGCTGAAAACCATCAATCGCCCCGGGCTTCCCAAAATCTTCGGCTTGCGAGGCGAGTTCTCCATCTTCTCCCTGTTCGACTGATTCCAACAATTCAGCTACCGATGACTTCTTAATCTGTCACATACTAGTGGTCTCCCACCATTAATTTTGTCAAGGGTGTCCCTCGATTTCCATGCGTTTGCCAGAAGGTGAACAAGCCGACACTTTTTTACAAGAATACCTGCCCGGGACCGGGAATACACAAGCGGTTCATCCACGCCCAAGCAAGAGGTCCAATCCTCTCCAAAGAAAATCCCCAAGGCACATGGACGGCGCCCCTGGCTCATCCTCACCCCCTCACGGCCGACGCCCGAGGGACTCGTCCAGTTGCTTCGTTTCACGGCTCTAGCTGTGCGACCTCCAGCGGCAAGGGTATCTTCTAGCTGCAAATCTCGTGCCCGTACGTGCTGGGTTGACTTCGGCAAAGAGCGAGGCCTTCACAGAGGACTTTCCAAATCCAAATAAAGGAGAGAGGGCATTGTTGGGGAACGTTGCATGGAAAACAGAATTTTTTCTATGCACAAGCAAGATCTATCCTGGAGATGTATAGCTAGAGAGGGGGAGAGCATCTACATACCCTTGTAGATCGCTAAGCGGAAGCATTTATCAACGTGGTTGATGTAGTCGTACACCTTCATGTCTGTCCCGATCAAGTACCGGATGTACGACACCTCTGCGTTCAACACACGTTCAGCTCGATGACGTCCTCGCCTTCTCGATCCAGCAAGAGAGGCGAAGTAGTAAATAAGTTTCGGCAGCACGACAGTGTGGTGATGGTGGTGGTGAAACTATTCCGCAGGGCTTCGCCAAGCACAACGGCCGTGGATGGAGGAGGAACTAGAACTAGAGGGAGAGGGGGCGCCGACACACGGCTTGGTGAATCGTGGTGTCCCCTAGGGGCTAGCCCTGCTCCTCTATTTATATGTTGAGCCCTGGGGTCATTCTTGGAGAAAGGGTCTCCTCAAAGACGGTTTGGAACGCAAGGAAAAGTCCTTCTTGCTTTCCAGTACCAGACACCAGGGTCCCTGGCATCTGGTCCCTGACCTCCGCAAAACTTCCTTTTGCACCGACCTAAAGCTCCGTGGGCCTTACCCCTTGGCCTAACCATATCATCCTATATATCAATCTTTACCTCCGGACCATTTCAGAGCTCCTTGTCATGTCTGTGATCTCATCCGGGACTCCGAACAACATTCGGTCACCAACATACATAACTCATATAATACTATATCGTCAACGAACGTTAAGCGTTGCGGACCCTACGGGTTCGAGAATGATGTAGACATGACCGAGACACTTCTCTGGTCAGTAACCAATAGCGGGACCTGGATGCCCATATTGGTTCCTACATACTCTACGAAGATCTTTATCGGTCGAACCTTTATGACAACATACGTAGTTCCCTTTGTCCGTCGGTATGTTACTTGCCCGAGATTCGATCGTTGGTATCTTCATACCTAGTTTAATCTTGTTACCGTTAAGTCTCTTCGTTCCGTAATATATCATCTTGTAACTAACTCCTTAGTCACTTTGCTTGCAAGATTCTTATGATGATGTATTACCGAGAGGGCCCAGAGATACCTCTCCGTCATACGGAGTGACAAATCCCAATCTCGATTCACGCCAACTCAAGAGACACCTTCGGAGATACCTGTAGAACATCTTTATGATCAACTAGTTACATTGTGACGTTTGATAGCACACAAGGTATTCCTTCGGTATCCGGGAGTTGCATGATCTCATGGTCGAAGGAATATGTATTTGACATTTAAGAAAGCAGTACCAATAAACTGAACGATCATATGCTAAGCTAACAGATGGGTTATGTCCATCACATCATTCTCCTAATGATGTGATCCCGTTATCAAATGACAACTCATGTCTATGGTCAGGAAACCTTAGCCATCTATTGATCAACGAGCTAGTCTAGTAGAGGCATACTAGGGACTTGGTATTTGCTTATGTATTCACACATGTATTTAAGTTTCCAATCAATACAATTCTAGCATGAATAATAAACTTTTTCCATGCAAAAAATAAACTTTTATCATGATTAAGGAAATGCAATAATAACCACTTTATTATTGTCTCTAGAGCATATTTCCAACAGTCTCCCACTTGCACTAGAGTCAATAAGCTAGATTACATAGTAATGAATCTAACACCCATGGAGTCTTGGTGCTGATCATGTTTTGCTCGCAGAAGAGGTTTAGTCCATGGGTCTGCGACATTCAGATTCATATGTAGTTTGCAAATTTCTATGTCTCCATCCTTGATATTTTCACGAATGGAGATGAAGCGTCTCTTGATGTATTTGGTTCTCTTGTCAAACTTGGATTCCTTCGCTAAGGCAATTGCTCCAGTGTTGTCACAAAAGATTTTTATTGGACCCGATGCACTGGGTATTACACCAAGATCGGATATGAACTCCTTCCAGACTCCTTCATGCGCTGCTTCCGTACCAACTATGTATTCCGCTTCACATGTAGATCCCGCCACGATGCTCTGCTTAGAACTGCACCAACTGATAGCTCCACCATTCAATATAAATATGTATCTGGTTTGTGACGAGTCATCCAGATTTGTGTCGATGCTAAGCATCAACGTAACCCTTTACGACGAGCTCTTCGTCACCTCCATAAAAGAGAAACATATGCTTGGTCCTTTTCAGGTACTTCAGGATATTCTTGACAGCTGTCCAGTGATCCAATCCTGGACTATTTTGGTACCTCCCTGCTAAACTTATGGAAAGGCACACATCAGGTCTGGTACACAGCATGACATACATTATAGAACCTATGGCTGATGCATAGGAAATGACTTTCATTCTCTCTCTATCTTCTGTCTGGTTGGACTTTGAGTCTGACTCAATTTCACACCTTGCAACATAGGCAAGAACCCTTTCTTTGACTGGTCCATTTTGAACTTCTTCAGAACTTTGTCAAGGTATGTGCTTTGTGAAAGTCCTATTAAGCGTCTGGATCTATCCCTATAGATCTTGACGCCCAATATGTAAGCAGCTTCATCGAGGTCTTTCATTGAAAAATTCTTATTCAAATATCCTTTCATGCTATCTAGAAATTCTATATCATTTCCAATCAGCAATATGTCATCCACATATAATATCAGAAATGCTATAGAGATCCCACTCACTTTCTTGTAAGTATAGGCTTCACCATAAGTCTGTATAAAACCATATGCTTTGATCACCTCATCAAAGCGTATATTCCAACTCTGAGATGCTTGCACCAGTCCATAGATGGATCGCTGGAGCTTGCACACTATGTTAGCACCCTTAGGATCGACAAAACCTTCTGGTTGCATCATATACAACTCTTCTTTAAGAATCCGTTAAGGAATGCAATTTTGACGTCCATTTGCCAGATTTCATAATCATAAAATGCGGCAATTACTAACATGATTCTAACATACTTAAGCATCGTTACAGGTGAGAAAGTCTCATCGTAGTCAACCCCTTGAACTTGTCGAAAACCTTTCGCGACAAGTCGAGCTTTGTAGACATTGATATTACCATCAACATCAGTCTTCCTCTTGAAGATCCATTTATTCTCAATGTCTTGCCGATCATCAGGCAAGTCCACCAAAGTCCACACTTTGTTCTCATACATGGATCCTATCTCAGATTTCATGGCCTCTAACCATTTGTCGGAATCTGGGCTCTTCATAACTTCTTCATAGTTCGTAGGTTTGTCATTGTCTAACAACATGACTTCCAGGACAGGATTACCTTACCACTCTGGTGCGGTACGTGCTCTAGTCGACCTACGAGGTTCAGTAGTAACTTGATCCGGAGTTTCATGATCATTACCATTGGCTTCCTCTTCGGTTGGTGTAGGCATCATGGTAACATTTTTCTGTGATGTGTTATTTTCCAATTCGAGAGAAGGTACAACTACCTCATCAAGTTCTACTTTCCTCCCACTCACTTCTTTCGAGAGAAAATCCTTCTCTAGAAAGGACCCCTTCTTGGCAACAAAGATCTTGCCTTCGGATCTGTGGTAGAAGGTATACCCAATAGTTTCTCTAGGGTATCCTATGAAGACGCACTTCTCCGCTTTGGGTTCGAGCTTATCAGGATGAAGCCTTTTGACATAAGCGTCACATCTCCAAACTTTAAGAAACGATAGCTTAGGTTTATTGCCAAACCATCGTTCATACGATGTTGTCTCAACGGATTTAGATGGTACCCTATTTAATGTGAATGTGTCTGCCTCTAATGCATAACCCCAAAATGATAAAGGCAAATCGGTAAGAGACATCATAGAACACACCATTATCTAATAAAGTACGATTATGACGTTTGGACACACCATTACGCTGTGATGTTCCAGGTGGCGTGAGTTGTGAAACAATTCCACATTATCTTAAATGAAGGCCAAACTCGTAACTCAAATATTCGCCTCCGCGATCAGATCGTAGAAACTTTATTTTCTTGTTACAATGATTCTCCACTTCACTCTAAAATTCTTTGAACATTTCAAATGTTTCATACTTGTGTTTCATCAAGTAGATATACCCATACCTACTCAAATCATCTGTGAAGGTTAGAAAATAACAATACCCGCCGCGTTCCTCAACACTCATTGGACCGCATACATCGGTATGTATTATTTTCAGTAAGTCATTAGCTCGCTCCATTGTTCCGGAGAATGGAGTTTTAGTCATCTTACCCATGAGGCATGGTTCACAAGTATCAAATGATTCATAATCAAGTGATTCCAAAGGTCCATCTGCATGGAGTTTCTTCATGCGTTTTACACCAATATGACCTAAACAGCAGTGCCACAAGTATGTTGCACTATCATTATCAACTTTGCATCTTTTGGCATCAATATTATGAATATGTGTATCACTACGATCGAGATTCGACAAGAATAGACCATTCATCAAAGGTGCATGACCATAAAAGATATTACTCATACAAATAGAGCAACCATTATTCTCTGACTTAAATGAATAACCGTCTCATAATAAACAAGATCCAGATATAATTTTCATGCTCAACGCCGCACCAAATGACAATTATTGAGGTCTAAAACTAATCCCGAAGGTAGATGTAGAGGTAGCATGCCGGCGGCGACCACATCAACCTTGGAACCATTCCCGACGCACATCGTCACCTCGTCCTTAGCTAATCTCCGTTTATTCCACAACTCCTGTTTCGAGTTAGAAATATGAGCAACCGAACCAATATCAAATGCCCATGCGCTACTACGGGCATTAGTAAGGAACACATCAATAACATGTAATATCAAATATACCTTTGTTCACTTTGCCATCCTTCTTATCTGCCAAGTACTTGGGGCAGTTCCGCTTCCAGTGACCATTTCCTTTGTAGTAGAAGCACTCAGTTTCAGTCTTGGGTCCAGCCTTGGGCTTCTTCACGGGAGCAGCAACTTGCTTGCCATTCTTCTTGAAGTTCTCTTTCTTTCCCTTGCCCTTTTTCTTGAAACTAGTGGTCTTGGTAACTATCAACACTTTATGCTCTTTCTTGATTTCCAGCTCCGCCGATTTCAGCATCGCGAAGAGCTCAGGAATCGTTTTTGTCATCCCTTGCATATTATAGTTCATCACGAAGCCTTTGTAGCTTGGTGGCAGTGACTGAAGAACTCTGTCAATAAAACTCTCAACTAGAAGATCAATTCCCAGCTGAGTTAAGTGGTTATGATACCCCAGACATTTTGAGTATGTGTTCACTAACAGAACTATTCTCCTCCATCTTACAACTATAGAACTTGTTGGAGACTTCATATCTCTCAACCTGGGCATTAGCTTGAAATATCAACTTCAGCTCTTGGAACATCTCATATGCTCCGTGGCGTTCAAAACGTCTTTGAAGTCCCGGTTCTAAGCCGTAAAGCATGGCACACTGAACTATTGAGTAGTCATCATATCGAGCCCGCCAAACGTTCATAACATCCGCATCAGCTCCTGCAGCAGGTCTGTCGCCTAGCGGTGCATCAAGGACATAATTCTTCTGTGCAACAATGAGGATAATCCTCAACTTACGAACCCAGTCTGTGTAGTTGCTACCATCATCTTTCAACTTATCTTTCTCTAGGAACGCATTAAAATTCCAGGGAACGGTAGCACGGGCCATTGATCTACAACATAGATATGCAAAAGCTATTTAGACTAAGTTCATGATAAATTTTAGTTCAAATAATCAAATTACTAATGAACTCCCACTTAAATCAACATTCCTCAAGTTGTCTAAGTGATACATGATCCAAATAAACTAACCCATGTCTGATCATCACGTGAGATGGGGTAGTCTTCAATGGTGAACATCTCTATGCTGATCATATCTACTATATGACTCACGTTCGACCTTTCGGTCTCCAGTGTTCTGAGACCATGTCTATACATGCTAGGCTCGTCAAGTTTAACCCAAGTATTTTGCATGTGCAAAACTGGCTTACACCCGATGTATGTGAACGTAGAGTCTATAACACCCGGTCATCACAAGGTGCTTCGAAATGACGAACTTTAGCAATGGTGCATACTCGGGAAGAACACTTTTATCTTGAAATTAAGTGAAGGGACCATCTTATAATGCTACCGTCGTTCTAAGTAAAATACAATGCATAAAGGATAAATATCACATGCAATCAAAATATGTGACATGATATGGCCATCATCATCTTGTGCTTTTGATCTCCATCTCCAAAGCATCGGCATGATCTCCATCGTCACCGGCGTGACACCTTGATCTCCATCGTTGCGTCGAGGTCATCTCGCCAACTAGTGCTTCTAAAACTATTGCTAACGTATAACGATAAAGTAAAGCAATTACATGGCGCTTTAGTGATTGACATGCAGGTCATACAATAATTAAAGACAACCCTAAGGCTCCTGCCAGTTGTCGTACTCATCGACATGCAAGTCATGAACTTATTACAAAACATGATCATCTCATACATCAACATATATCAAATCATGTCTTGACCATATCACATCACAACATACCCTACAAACACAAATTAGACGTCCTCTACTTTGTTGTTGCAAGTTTTACGTGGCTGCTATGGGCAACTAGCAAGAACTGTTCTTACCTACGCAAAACCACAAGGTGATTATCAAGTTGCCTTTTAACCTTCTGCATGGACCGCCGTAGTCAAATTAGATTTAACTAAAGTGGGATAAACGGACACCCGCTAGCCACCTTTATGCAAAACAAGTTGCATTTTAGTCGGTGGAACCGGTCTCATGTACGTGGACTTGTAAGGTTGGTCTGAGCTGCTTCATCCCACAATACCGCCGAATCAAAATAAGACATTGGTGGTAAGCAATATGAACATCGCCACCCACAACTCCTTTGTGTTCAACTCTTGCATATCATCTACGCATAGACCTGGCTCATGATGCCACTGTTGGGGGACGTTGCATGGAAAACAATTATTTTTCTATGCACATGCAAGATCCATCCATAGAGATGTATAGCTACGAGAGGGGAGAGCATCTAAATACCCTTGTAGATCGCTAAGCGGAAGCATTTATCAACGCGGTTGATGTAGTCGTACACCTTCACGATCCGTCCCGATCAAGTACCGAATGTACGACACCTCTGCGTTCAGCACACGTTCAGCTCGATGACGTCCTCACCTTCTCGATCCAGCAAGAGAGGTGAAGTAGTAGATGAGTTCCGACAGCACGACGGTGTGGTGATGTGGTGGTGAAACTATTCTGTAGGGCTTCACCAAGCACAACGGACGTGGATGGAGGAGGAACTAGAACTAGAGGGAGAGGGGGTGCTGACACACGGCTTGGTGAATCGTGGTGTCCCCCAGGGGCTAGCCCTGCTCCTCTATTTATATGTTGAACCCTGGGGTCATTTGTGGGAGAAAGAGCCTCCTCAAAGTCGGTTTGGAATGCAAGGAAGAGTCCTTCTCGGTTTCCAGTACCGGATGCCAGGGTCCATGGCGTCTGGTCCCTGACCTCCGCAAAACTTCCTTTTGCACCGACCTAAAGCTCCATGGGCCTTACCCCTTGGCCTAACCATATCATCATATATATCAATATTTACCTCCAGACCATTCCGAATCTCCTTGTCATGTCCGTGATCTCATCTGGGACTCTAGGCAACATTCGTTCACCAACATTCGGTTATTTGCCAGAGATTCGATCATCGGTATCTTCATACCTAGTTTAATCTCGTTACCAGTAAGTCTCTTTACTCGTTCCGTAATATATCATCTTGTAACTAACTCCTTAGTCACTTTGCTTGCAAGCTTCTTGTGATGCTGTATTACCGAGAGGGCCCAGAGATACCTCTCCGTCATATGGAGTGACAAATCCCAAACTTGATTCACGCCAACTCAATAGACACCTTCGGAGATACCTGTAGAGCATCTTTATGATCATCTACTTACGTTATGGCATTTGATAGCACACAAGGTATTCCTCCGGTATCCGGGAGTTGCATGATCTCATGGTCGAAGGAATATGTATTTGACATTTAAGAAGGCAGTATCAATAAATTGAACGATCATATGCTAAGCTAATGGATGGGTCATGTCCATCACATCATTCTCCTAATGACGTGATCCCGTTATCAAATGACAACTCATGTCTATGGTCAGAAAACCTTAACCATCTTTTGATCAACGAGCTAGTCTAGTTGAGGCATACTAGGGACTTGGTATTTGCTTATGTATTCACACATGTATTTAAGTTTCCAATCAATACAGTTCTAGCATGAATAATAATCTTTTATCATGATTAAGGAAATATAATAATAACCACTTTATTATTGTCGCTAGGGCATATTTCCAACAGGTATGCCTTGTATCTTCCTTCTAAGAGGTCTGGGATTCTCCATTCACCCTTTCTTAAGGGGTCTGCTAGAGTTTTACAGGATCCAACTCCACCACCTCACCCCAGGATCAATTCTGCATATTTCTGGCTTTGTTACCCTTTGTGAGATGTTCCTGGGCCGCGAGGCTCATTTTGGGCTGTGGAGGAAGTATTTCTGCCTCGTCCCTCGCACCCATGAGGGGTCGATTTTCAAAGTAGGTGGAGCCGAAGTGTTTCGTATAGCCGACACTGGATATTCGATTGTTACTCCCAAGAAAGATTCTGAAGAGTGGACTTCGAAATGGTTTTATATTGAAGACGCCTGTCTGTTCAAACCAGTTCGGAGAGGATGGTCTGAGTATTCGGACGCCCCGCTAAAGAAGCGACTTAACTGGCAGCCTCAAGGCCCTTCCCAAGAAGAGTCCACTGAGGTGCAGTGCCTAGCCACAAAGGTGAGGGTGCTAGCCCATAGCGGATTGACCATGGTTGACGTAATGGCCGTAGCGATCGACCGATGCGTGCAACCCCTTCAGCAAAGGATGCACCCCCTGTGGTGTCACAACGGGACAAGTGACGTGTCCCGCTACAAGTGGCAGGGGCCGGACAACCAAGCATCAATGGCGGCCATATTGGCGGATCTATTCCAGGGCGAGGAAGAAGAGTTTGCCCGCCCGAGAAACTGGAAAGGCTACTCGGGCTACAACCCAATTGAATGGGTAAGTTCAAAATCTTGTACATAGTTCGGATATTACATCCGTATACTGACCGACTTAATCTTTTTCCGAACATAATTGGAGGCGCCAAGTTGAAGGCATTAGCTATCCTTCCCCTCAACTAGAGGATCATTCCTGTGATGATGACCCGAGCTTTCACCAGGACCCAGAGGTGTCTATCGATTTCGAGGATGGGGTTTTCTTCCATGAAAGCCTTGATGGCTCCAAGGTGGCTATTACAGCCGATCACCCTGGGCTTCTTCCTTCCTCCATTGTAAGTAGTAAGAAGGCCCCTTCTAAAATTGGTCGTTCGTCTTGCGCTGCTCCAGGTATCCTAACTTCTACTCCCAAGGGTCGCCGTACCTCGCGTCGAACATTGACGGGGGCAACGCCGACTCCGGCCAACAAAGGAGCCTCCAAACGAAAGGTGGCCATGAGAGCCACGCCAATCACGTCTTCGAAAAAAGGTAGTGCAATTTAAAATTGCCATGAGTTCATTATTGGCCTCGTCGCTGCGGGACTTGATTGACGTTTAATCTGGGTCTGCAGGAACAAAGGACCGCCTCGATTGTCCGAAGACATCGAGGGGGTGTCAGGGCACGGACGAATATCCTCAGCACGGGCAGAGGCCGGAGCGGCGGATTCCACTACAGACTAGCCTTCAGAAGATCCTGAGGATGTCTAGGTCACCAATTTCGAAGTTGAAAGTGTGATGAATCACCCGCGACGGAAGGAATCCCTGTGTCATGCCACCTTGTTTGGTCAAGATTTTAATGCCTTCAATTTGGTTGGCGCATACCTCGGAGCGGCCCGAACAGGCCTTGAGGGGACTGCCAATCTTCTGCCGGCCAATATGTAGGTAAGAGATAGGTTCTAACAATCGAATATAAATGCTAACCCAGTAGCCCCCAAGCCTTAATTTGGGCGGGACGACCGAGTTAAGGGTTTGTGAATATAGTTATTTATGGTTTTCGGCAGGCTTCAAAGGACCAGAATAAAAAGCTGTCCGAAGACCTTGAGTCAAGCCGAACACAGTTGGCTGATGTGAAGGCCGAATTAGAGGCGGTGAAAAAGTTCACCAGCGAGGCCCATGGTGAGGGGAAGTTTTTAACACACATGAATTGTGCCAATGTGCCCTGTTTGACACCGGTTTTCCTTGTAGCAGCTGAATCCATAGGTCAGTTACAAAAGGACCTGGATGCTACCAAAGAGTCCCAACGGTATGTGGAGTCATAGCATCAAGCCGGTCTATGGGCTTTAAAGAGAAGCCATGCATGAGGAAAACAACAACCTGAAGGCAGAGAACCAGCAATAGGCCAAGGAATTGGAGCATTTGGAAACTCAATTGGCCCAGGCTCTGGGAGATAACCAAAGATTAAAAAGCGACATGTTCAATAAGTGTCCTTTAAGCATTGGATGTATACAGCTACTCCAAAAGCTTGAATATAACAAGTATGCCATGCTTTATGCTAGGTCTCCCGATTGGTCGGCCCGGAGAAGTGGTCAATTCCTTCGGCAAGGATCTTCTAAAAGAACTGTCTGTGGTTCATGAGAAGGATCAAAAAGCTATGAAGAACATGGTTAAGGCGTTATGGCTGACCGGGGTGGCGCCGGACGGTAAGGCCTAACTGGCGAATCGCTTTAAGGGAGCATGGCGGCACCTCGAAGTATGGAAAACATCAACCTGTCGGAAGGGTGCACGGGAAGCATGGGCTATGGTAAAAACCCATTTCAGGAAGCTCGAGCCAGAGCATATGGCTTGTGTTGGACCAGTAGGGCCGGATGGACAAGATATACCTCTTCATTTGGTATGTGACCAAGTGATGCCTGCAACTCGATTCTCCCAGCAGGATTGTGCTTTAGATAGCATAATAGACAATGTGGACAAAGAGTGATGTGTTTGATTCTATGTATCTATGTACCTTACATCGAACGGTCTCGATCCGAACTGTAAAACATTGTCTTAACCGGCCATCGGCTTCTGCCTCCCCGACTAGTGATCGGGGAGTGTTCCGTACTATGTGACCTAATGCAAGCAGGAAATCACTTCCAGTAACCAGGCAATCCAGCCTTTTGGTACGAACAGACATAAACGCGTGCGGGGAGTTATGTTATATTACTTTTTAACGTAAGAAACATCTTCTAAAGAAAATAGTTCCTCCATGGGTTCCTTTCTTCAGGTTCATCATGGCAAATGCAGATGTTTGTTTTTGGATACCCAAAGTATGCGAATAATTTGTACGGGGACCGAATCCCCCTAGCATTGGTGGCGAACGCCAAGATTACTATTGTTTTCCTCATTGCTGACCCATTATGTTCTAAGAATGCTAGCCTTCGGCTTCACCCGTCAGAGGTACGTACGCGGCTGACCCGGTCGTAACAATCACAAAGGTGCTCCCTTTACCCCTTAGCCTAACAATCGGGAACGTAAGGGGTAAGCACAGGAGCCAGGCAACCTAGCTTGGCAAAAACTTAAGTCAAATCGGTGCATATGATGGCTAAAGAGGTATTTTGGAGAGTGCAAACACGCCAGACGCGATTACGTGCACGAAAAATATATTAATTGGCTGCCTTGAAGGAGCCCCCAGGTTAAATCTGGGTGTTACATTTGAAAATTTGCAATGAAAAGGGCCTAAACTGAATTCGGTTTATCTGAACAGGGCGTGAGGGATCCTAATTTGTCAGGAATAAAAAAAATTACAATGAGGAAAGGGATAGTGGACAGACGTGGCCGTACTTAGCCGTAGAAGCGCCGGAGCCGGGCTGCGTTCCAGGGGTTTGGTTCGAGGCGGTTGTCGGCCGGGTTGCGAATATGATACGCTCATCCTGCTAGCACTTCATCAATTATAAAAGGGCCCTCCCACTTAGGCGAGAGTTTGTTCATTTGCTTCTCTGGGAGGTGGAGGACGAGCTCTCCAAAATTATATGCCTTCTCCTGGACTTCCCTCATGTGGTAGTGCCGAGCCTGCTGCTAGTAAAACGTAGAACGAGCCCGAGCTACGTCCCGTTCTTCTTCCAAGGCGTCCAAGTCATCCTTTCGATCCACCTTGTCTTCGTTTTCCTCATACATGCGCATGCGAGGTGCGTCGTGAATAATATCACAAGGTAGGACTGCTTCTGCACCATACACCATGAAGAAATGTGTGTATCCTGTTGATCGGTTGGGGGTAGCGCGCAATCCCATAGTATGGAGTCAAGTTCCTCCAGCCAGTGACAATCAGATTGTTTCAAGGAACGGACTAGGCGAGGCTTTATGCCACTCATGATTAGTCTGTTGGCCCGCTCAAGTTATCCATTGGTGTGCGGGTGGTACACCGAGGCGTAGTCGAGCTTGATGCCCATAGTAGCGCACCAGTCCTTGACTTGCTGGGCCTTGAAGTTGGATCCATTATCCGTGATGATACTATGAGGGACACCGTAATGGTGTACCACGCCGGATATAAAGTCGATAACCGGTCCGGACTTTGCTGAGGTTACTGGCTTTGCTTCAAGCCATTTAGTGAATTTATCGACCATAACCAGTAGGTATTTATTTTTCTTGGTTCCCCTTTAAGTGGTCCAACAATGTCCATCCCCCAGACTACAAAAGGCTAGGTAATTGGTATAGTCCGGAGAGCCATGGGGGGCATATGGCTGCAAAAAGCTGGCATCCAACACAGTGTTCGACTAGAGTACGGGCGTCCTTGCGGGTGGTGGGCCAGAAAAACCCTTCTCGGAACATGGACTTCCGGACCCCTCAGCCCATGCCAGCCCTTGGGACGTGGTGGACCAACTTGTGGACTTCCGAACCCCTTTGGAATCCTCCAGAACCTTCTGGAAGCTTCCCGGTACAATACGAAAAAATGCACCTTTTTTCGGAACTCAAAATATGACTTCCTGTATATAAATCTTTACCTCTGCAGCATTCCGAGACTCCTCATGATGTCCGGGATCTCATCTAGGACTTTGAACAACATTCGGGTACCAATCATCAAATATCCCAATAATACTCTAGCGTCAACAAACGTTAAAACCCTGCGGGTTCTAGAATCATGTAGTCATGACTGAGACCTCTCTCAAGTCAATAACAAATAGCGGGACCTGGATGGCCATATTGGTTCCTACATATTCCATAAAGATCTTTTATCGGTTGAACCACGATGTCAAGGATTTAGTTAATCCAGTATGCAATTCCCTTTGTCCGGCGATATGTTAGTGATGACCCACAAGTGTAGGGGATCGCAACAGCTTTCGAGGGTAAAGTATTCAACCCAAATTTATTGATTCGACACAAGGGGAGCCAAAGAATATTCTTGAGTATTAGCAGTTGAGTTGTCAATTCAACCACACTTGGATAACTTAGTATCTGCAACAAAGTATTTAGTAGCAAAGTAATATGATAATAAAGGTAACGGTAGCAAAAGTAATGTTTTTGGGTTTTGTAGTAGTTGTAACAATAGCAACGGAAAAGTAAATAAGCGAAGAACAATGTGTGAAAAGCTCATAGGCAATGGATCAGTGATGGATAATTATGCCGGATGCGATTCCTCATGTAATAGCTATAACATAGGGTGACACAGAACTAGCTCCAGTTCATCAATGTAATGTAGGCATGTATTTCGTAAATAGTCATACGTGCTTATGGAAAATAACTTGCATGACATCTTTTGTCCTACCCTCCCGTGGCAGCGGGGTCGTAGTGGAAACTAAGGGATATTAAGGCCTCCTTTTAATAGAGAACCGGAACAAAGCATTAGCACATTGTGAATACATGAACTCCTCAAATTACGGTCATCACCGAGAAGTATCCCGATTATTGTCACTTCGGGGTTGTCGGATCATAACACATAATAGGTGACTATAGACTTGCAAGATAGGATCAAGAACACACATATATTCATGAAAACATAATAGGTTCAGATCTGAAATCATGGCACTCGGGCCCTAGTGACAAGCATTAAGCATAGCAAAGTCATAGCAACATCAATCTCAAAACATAGTGGATACTAGGGATCAAACCCTAACAAAACTAACTTGATTACATGGTAAATCTCATCCAACCCATCACCGTCCAGCAAGCCTACGATGGAATTACTCACGCACGGCGGTGAGCATCATGAAATTGGTGATGGAGGATGGTTGATGATGACGACGACGATGAATCCCCCTCTCCGGAGCCCCGAACGGACTCCAGATCAGCCCTCCCGAGAGAGATTAGGTCTTGGCGGCGGCTCCGTGTCGTAAAACGCGATGAAACTTTCTCTCTGATTTTTTTTCTCCCCGAACGTGAATATATGGAGTTGGAGTTGAGGTCGGTGGAGGTCCAGGGGGCCCACGAGATAGTGGGGCGCGCCCAGGGGGAGGGGGCGCGCCCCCACCGTCGTGGACAGGGTGTGGGCCCCTAGTCTTAATTCTTTCGCCAGTATTTTTTATATTTTCCAAAAAGTGCCTCCGTGGACTTTTAGGACATCCCGAGAACTTTTGTTTTCTACACATAAAACAACATCATGGCAGTTCTGCTGAAAACAGCGTCAGTCCGGGATAGCTTCATTCAAATCATGCAAGCTAGAGTCCAAAACATGGGCAAAAGTGTTTGGAAAAGTAGATACGTTGGAGACGTATCAACTCCCCCAAGCTTAAACCTTTGCTTGTTCTCAAGCAATTCAGTTGATTAACTGAAAGTGATAAAGAAAAACTTTTACAAACTCTGCTTGCTCTTGTTGTTGTAAACATGCAAAGCCATCATTCAGGTTTCAACAAATATAATGAACTAACCATACTCACGATAACACCCAGGTCTCACAATTACTCATATCAATAGCATAATCAACTAGCGAGCCATAATAATAAAACTCGAATGACAACACTTTCTCAAAACAATCATAGCATGATATAACAAAATGGTATCTCGCTAGCCCTTTCTGAGACCACAAAACATAAATGCAGAGCACCTTTAAAGATCAAGGACTGACTAAACACTGTAATTCATGGTAAAAGAGATCCAGTCAAGTCATACCCAATATAAACCAATAGTAATGAATGCAAATGACAGTGTGCTCTCTAGCGGGTGCTTTTTAATAAGAAGGGTGATGACTCAACATAAAAGTAAATAGATAGGCCCTTCGCAGAGGGAACCAGGGATTTGTAGAGGTGCCAGAGCTCGATTTTAAAATAGAGATTGAATAACATTTTGAGCGGCATACTTTCGCTGTCAACGTAACAACTATGAGATGGCTGTATCTTCCATACTACATGCATTTAGGCAGTTCCCAAACAGAATGGTAAAGGTTTATACTCCCCCAACCACCAACAAGCATCAATCCATGGATTGCTCGAAGCAACGAGTGCCTCCAACTAACAACAGCCCTGGGGGAGTTTTGTTTAATTATTTTGATTTGCTTTGATCTTTTTGGATCATGGGACTAGGCATCCCGGTTACCGGCCCTTTCTCGTGAATTAGGAGCAGAGTCCACTCCTCTTGAGAATAACCCACCTAGCATGGAAGATATAGGCAGCCCTAGTTGTAACATGAGCTGCTCGAGCATACAAAACATAATTTCATTTGAAGGTTTGGAGTTTGGCACATACAAATTTACTTGGAACGGCAGGTAAATACCGCATATAGGAAGGTATGGTGGACTCATTGGAATAACTTTGGGGTTTAAAGGGTTTGGATGCACAAGCAGTATTCCCACTTAGTACAGGTGAAGGCTAGCAAAAGACTGGGAAGCGACCAAATGAGAGAGCGACAACAGTCATAAAGATGCATTAATATTAATTCACATCGAGTACAAGCATGAGTAGGATATAATCTACCATGAACATAAATATCATGAAGGCTATGTTGATTTGTTTCAACTACATGCATGAACATGTGCCAAGTCGAGTCACTCAATTCATTCAAAGGAGGATACCATCCCGTCATACCACATCATAATCATTCTAATAGCATGTTGGCACGCAAGGTAAATCATTATAACTCATAGCTAATGTCATTGCAAATATGTTTACTTCATAATAAGCTGAATCAGAAACGATGAACTCATCATATTTACAAAAGCAAGAGAGGTCGAGTTCATACCAGCTTTTCTCATCTCAATAAGTCTATCATATATCGTCATTATTGCCTTTCACTTGCACGATCGAATGATGTGTATAATAATAGTGCACGTGCATTGGACTAAGCTGGAATCCGCAAGCATTCAACTCAAGAGAGAAGACAGGTAATATGGGCTCTAAATTAAATAAAAAATCATTCATAAGAGAGCCAGTAAACATTTTCAATATGGTCTTCTCGACCCCCAAAGGAAAGAAAAGAAAATAAAACTATTTACACGGGAAAGTTCCCAACAAGTAAAAGAAGAACGAGAAATCTTTTTGGGTTTCATTTTAATTTCTACTACAAGCATGGAAATTAAACTAAATATTTTTTTGGTTTTTCTTAACGTTTATAAAACACACAAGAAGAAAACTAGAAAAAGAAATTTAAACTATCATGGATAATACAATGAAAGAGTATGAGCACCGACGACTAGTGTGTGAACATGAATGTAAAGTCGGTGAGAAATACATACTCCCCCAAGCTTAGGCTTTTGGCCTAAGTTGGTCTGATACCAAGGACCGCCTGGCTGATATCTGTAGTTGTAGTTGGGGTCGTACTGAGATGCGGCAGCAACAGCCTCCTGTGCTGCGGCGTGTTGGCGAGCTGCCTCCGCTCTCCCCTCGTGTTCAGCTGCTTCCTCCCTGGTGACAACATATCTTCCTTTTGCCTGGTAATCAAAAAGGAGAGGAGCAGGGAGAGTAACATGGACGACATTGCGTCTGTTATAGATTAGTCGATAATGGAGGAATTGTTCATCCTCCTTAAAATATTGATGATTGACCATAGCTTCAGAATCCAAATAAACAGGAGGTATTATCATATCTCCCTCTCGTGGGGCTATACCAAGATAAGTAGCCACACGGGTTGCATAAATCCCTCCAAATAAATTTCCCTTTCTACTATTATTCTGCAACCTACGTGCAACTATTGCCCCCAAGTTATAACCTTTATAACCTAACACAGCACTCTTGAGGACACACAGATCAGGGACACACATGTGACAAGCTTCATCTTTACCGTTAATGCATATACCAATGAAGAGAGCAAAATAATGTATAGCAGGAAAATGAATGCTCCCTATGGTAGCTTGTGCTATATCCCTAGATTCTCCCACAGTAATACTAGTAAGGAAATCTCTAAATTCAGATTTGTGAGGGTCATTAATATTACCCCACTGCGGGAGTTTGCAAGCAGTTGTAAAATCCTCTAGGTACATGATATAAGATGTATCATAAATATCAAATATGACACTAGGAGAATTACGCGTACAATTATATTCAAACCTCCGCACAAAGGAATTAGTCAATTGATAGTACCGAGGACACTTATCTTGTAAGAAGTCCTCCAGCTCAGCATTACGCACATGCACGTCAAATTCCTCCTTAAAGCCTGCTTCGACCATAAAATCATCGGATGGCCACTCACAAGCTCATACATCCGCGTCCCTCGGCAATTCAGCATATTGCTCACGTATAGCAATCCTGGGCCCTTTCTTCACCGAGGAACCACCTTGGTACATTCTCCTAAACATAATTCTTTTTTTGAAAAATTTCTGAAATTTTAGTAACTTCAAAATAAAAGTGAATAAAACTTAACAAGATTGGTAGCAACTACTCCTACAAGTGCTTAGAGCCTATATCATGCATTAGAATTGCTTGGGACCTCATAAATTCAACATGCAAGCTGAAGAACATGGTCACCTATGAAGCAAAATTTGCAATGAATAAAGCACTAGAACACAAACTAATTGGACCAATGGAGGAGTCACATACCAAGCAACTATCTCCCAAAGCAGTTTTGTGAATGGAGCTTTGAGCAAGGAGATCGAAAATCGCAGAAAAATGAGCTAGAACTCGTGCTTGAGCTGGATGGGGTTTTTTTTGGGTAGAAGATGAAGTGTGTGGGTGCTGGCATAAGTGGAGGGGGGACACCAGGGGCCCATGAGACAGGGGGTGCACCCAGGTGGGGTAGGCGCGCCCTCCACTCTCGTGGCCTGGTGCTTGCCCCTCCTGTAGTGGTTTCAGTGCCTAAAATCCTCAAATATTCCATAAAAATCATACTAAATTTGCAGGGAATTTGGAGCACTTTTATTTTCGGGATATTTTTTAATGCACGGATAATTCAGAAAACAGACGGATAATACTATTTTTGCTTTATTTATTCTAAATAATAGAAAGTAAAAAGAGGGTACAGAAGGTTGTGCCTTCTAGTTTCATCCATCTCATGATCATCAAAATGAATCCACTAACAAGGTTGATCAAGTCTTGTTAACAAACTCATTCCGAATAACACGGAACCAGAGAAATTTCGAATAACACTAAGTTACCTCAACGGGGATATGAAAATCCCCAACAATAAGAATATCATAATTTTTCTTGACAGTAGGGAGAGGAAATTCAAAACCTCCAATAATAATAGTTGGAACTTTTCCAATAGAATTGATGCTATGAACTTGAGATTGTTTCCTCGGAAAGTGTACCATATGCTCATGACCATTAACATGAAAAGTGACATTCCTTTGTTGCAATCAATAACAGCCCCTGCAGTATTCAAAAAGGGTCTACCAAGGATAATAGACATACTATCGTCCTCAGGAATATCAAGAATGACAAAGTCCGTTAAGATAGTGACATTTGCAACCACAACAGGCACATCCTCACAAATACCGACAGGTATAGCAGTTGATTTATCAGCCATTTGCAAAGATATTTCACTAGGTGTCAACTTAGTCAATTCAAGTCTACGATATAAAGAGAGAGGCATAACACTAACACCGGCTGCAAGATCACATAAAGCAGTTCTAACATAATTTCTTTTAATGGAGCATGGTATAGTTGGTACACCCGGATCTCCAAGTTTCTTTGGTATTCCACCCTTAAAAGTGTAATTAGCAAGCATGGTGGAAATTTCAGCTTCCGGTATCTTTCTTTTATTTGTGATGATATCCTTCATATACTTAGCATAAGGATTTACTTTAAGCATATTAGTTAAGCGCATACGTAAGAAAATAGGTCTAATCATTTCAGCAAAGCGCTCAAAATCCTCATCATCCTTTGACTTGGATGGTTTAGGAGGAAAGGGCATGGGTTTCTGAACCCATGGTTCTCTTTCTCTACTGTGCTTCCTAGCAACAAAATCTCTCTTATCATAACGTTGATTCTTTGATTGTGGGTTATCAAGATCAACAGTAGGTTCAATCTCTACTTCATTGTTTTTGCTAGGTTGAGCATCAACATGAACATTATCATTGACATTAGCACTAGGTTCATGTTCATCACCTGATTGTGTTTCAGCATCAGAGATAGAAATATCATTAGGATTCTCAGGTGTGTCTACAGTAGGTTCACTAGAAGCATGCAAAATTCTATCGCTTTTCTTTTTCTTCTTTTTAGAAGGACTAGGTGCCTCTAAATTATTTCTCTGAGAATCTTGCTCGATTCTCTTAGGGTGGCCTGAGTCATTCTACTAGTTCTAGTAGCCACTCTAACAACAAAGTCATTTTTATTATTTAATTCATCAAGCAAATCATTTTGAGCTTTAAGTACTTGCTCAGCTTGAGTTGCAACCATAGAAGTATATTTGCTAATGAGTTTGAGTTGACCTTTAACTCTAGCCATATTATCGCTCACGCGTCCTACCTCGAAAGCATTATTCTTTAACTCTGTACCAACATAAGCATTAAACCTTTCTTGTCTAGCCATAAAGTCATCAAATTCATCCAAGCATGGGCTATGAAATTTAGTAGAGGGAATTTCAACTTTATCATATCTATAGAGAGAATTACCTTTACTACCTGTGTCGGGTTATCAAGGCAATGTGGTTCTTCAACATGTGGTATATTAAGACCATGTATTTCTTCAATAGGTGGTAAATTCTTAACATCTTCAGCTTTAATACCTTTTTATTTCATTGATTTCTTTGCCTCTTGCATATCTTCAGGACTGAGAAATAAAACACCTCTCCTCTTCGGAGTGGTTTAGGAATAGGCTCAGGAGTTGGCTTAATTGGTTCAGGAATTGCCTTAGGAATTGGCTCAGGAAGAGTCCAATTATTTTCATTAGTCAACATATTATTCAATAGTAATTCAGCTTCGTCGACTGTTCTTTCCCTGAAAACACAACCAGCACAACTATCCAAGTAGTCCTTGGAAGCATCGGTTAGTCCATTATAAAAGACATCAAGTATTTCATTTTTCTTGAGAGGATGATCAGGCAAAGCATTAAGTAACTGGAGAAGCCTTCCCCAAGCTTGTGGGAGACTCTCTTCTTTGATTTGCACAAAATTATATATTTCCCGCAAGGCAGCTTGTTTTTTATGAGCAGGGAAATATTTAGCAGAGAAGTAATAAATCATATCCTGGGGACTACACACACAACCAGGAGCAAGAGAATTATACCAAGTCTTAGCATCACCCTTTAATGAGAACGGAAATATCTTAAGGATATAATAATAGCGAGATTTATCATCATGAGTAAACAGGGTAGCTATATCATTCAACTTGGTAAGATGTGCCACAACAGTTTCAGATTCAAGGCCATAAAAAGGATCAGATTCAACTAAAGTAATAATCTCAGGATCAACAGAGAATTCATAATCCTTATTAGTAACACAAATAGGTGAAGTAGCAAAAGCAGGGTCAGGTTTCATTCTAGCATTAAGAGACTGCTGCTTCCATTTAGCTAATAATTTCTTAAGATCATATCTATCATTGCAAGCAAAGATAGCTCTAGCAGCTTCTTCGTTCATAACATAACCCTTAGGAACAACATGCAATTCATAATCATTGGGAGAGTTTTCATCATCACTATCATCAATAATAGCATCTTCAATAATTTCATTCCCCCTAACTCTAGCAAGTTGTTCATCAAGAAATTCACCTAATGGCAAAGTAGTATCACGCACAGAAGTAGTTTCATCATAAGTATCCTGCATAGCAGAGGAGGCATCATCAATAACATGCGACATATCAGAATTCATAGCAGTAGCAGGTTTAGGTGTCGCAAGCTTACTAATAACAGAAGGAGAATCTAGTGCAGAGCTAGATGGCAGTTCCTTACCTTCCCTCGTAGTTGAGGGCAAAATCTTGGTTCTTTCGTCTTTCAAGTTCCTCATAGTGATCAACAGATATAAATCCCAAGTGACTCAGAGAACAGAGCTATGCTCCCTGGCAATGGCGCCAAAAATTAGTCTTGATAACCCAAAAGTGTAGGGGATCGCAACAGCTTTCGAGGGTAAAGTATTCAACTCAAATTTATTGATTCGACACAAGGGGAGCCAAAGAATATTCTTGAGTACTAGCAGTTGAGTTGTCAATTCAACCACACCTGGATAACTTAGTATCTGCAGCAAAGTATTTAGTAGCAAAGTAATATGATAATAAAGGTAATGGTAGCAAAAGTAAAGTTTTTGGGTTTTGTAGTAGTTGTAACAATAACAACGGAAAAGTAAATAAGCGAAGAACAATATGTGAAAAGCTCGTAGGCAATGGATCAATGATGGATAATTATGCCGGATGCGATTCCTCATGTAATAGCTATAACATAGGGTGACACAGAACTAGCTCCAGTTCATCAATGTAATGTAGGCTTGTATTCCGTAAATAGTCATATGTGCTTATGGAAAATAATTTGCATGACATCTTTTGTCCTACCGTCCCGTGGCAGCGGGGTCCTAGTGGAAACTAAGGGATATTAAGGCCTCCTTTTAATAGAGAACCGGAACAAAGCATTAGCACATAGTGAATACATGAACTCCTCAAACTATGGTCATCACCGAGAAGTATCCCAATTATTGTCACTTCGGGGTTGTCGGATCATAAGACATAATAGGTGACTATAGACTTGCAAGATAGGATCAAGAACACACATATATTCATGAAAACATAATAGGTTCAGATCTGAAATCATGGCACTCGGGCCCTAGTGACAAGCACTAAGCATAGCAAAGTCATAGCAACATCAATCTCAGAACATAGTGGATACTATGGATGAAACCCTACCAAAACTAACTTGATTACATGGTAAATCTCATTCAACCCATGACCGTCCAGCAAGCCTACGATGGAATTACTCACGCACGGCGGTCAGCATCATGAAATTGGTGATGGAGGATGGTTGATGATGACGACAGCGACGAATCCCCCTCTCTGGAGCCCCGAACAGACTCTAGATCAGCCCTCCCGAGAGAGATTAGGGCTTGGCGGCGGCTCCGTGTCGTAAAACGCGATGAAACTTTCTCTCTGATTTTTTTCTCCACGAACGTGAATATATGGAGTTGGAGTTGAGGTCGGTGGAGGTCCAGGGGGCCCACGAGACAGGGGGCGCACCCAAGGGGAGGGGGCGCGCCCCCCACCCTCGTGGATAGGGTGTGGGCCCCCTGGTCTTGATTCTTTCGCTAGTATTTTTTATATTTTCCAAAAAGTGCCTCCGTGGACTTTTAGGCGTTCCGAGAACTTTTGTTTTCTACACATAAAACAACATCATGGCAGTTCTGCTGAAAACAGCGTCAGTCCGGGATAGTTTCATTCAAATCATGCAAGTTAGAGTCCAAAACAAGGGCAAAAGTGTTTGGAAAAGTAGATACGTTGGAGACGTATCAGTTACTTGCCCGAGATTCGATCATCGATATCTCCATACCTAGTTAAATCTCATTACCGGCAAGTCTCTTTACGCGTTTCATAATACAAGATCTCATGACTAAGTCATTAGGTACATTGCTTGCAAGCTCTTTACGATGTTGTATTACGGAGAGAGCCCAGAGATATTTCTCTGTGACACAGAGTGACAAATCCTAGTCTCAATCCATGCCAATCCAATAGACACTTTCGGAGATACTTGTAGAGCATCTTTATGATCACCCAATTACGAAGTGACGTTTGATAGCACACAATATATTCCTCCGGTATCCGGGAGTTGCATGATCTCATGGTCTTAATAATAGATACTTGACATGAAGAAAGCTATAACAATAAACTGATATGATCAACTGCTAAGCTTACGGTTGGGTCTTGTCCATCACATCATTCTCCTAATGATGTGATCCCGTTATCAAATGACAACTCATGTCTATGGTTAGGAAACCTTAACCATCTTTGATCAACGAGCTAGTCTAGTAGAGGTTCACTAGGGACATAGTATTTATTTATGTATTCACACATGTATTTAAGTTTTCAGTCAATACAATTTGTCGGTGCAACAAACCCTGGGTCTGTTGCCTTGACTGTGCACATGCACGGGATCAATATTGAAGCACCAACCCAAGACAGAGTACAAGAAACCAAGAGATTTGAAGGACCAACAAGCAGATCAGAGGGACCAAGACCAAGCCAGAGAAGCAAGATATTGTCAAGAGAAAGGCCTCCTTTGTCGGGCAGGCGCGCCCGGCAAGGGACGAGGCCACCCCCAAAAGAAGACAACCAAGGCGTCCCGGCAGGGCCTACTGGGACTTGCGGAGGCTAAATCACCTCACCAACCACTTCACCACGACTCACGTCGTCGATCAGTGCAGTGTTAAGCCGTAGACTGATTAAGTGGCAGCCATTCGCCAGATGGCAGCCCCTTTCTACTAGAAAACCCACAGATGACACCCGTCCTGCGATGTGTCAAACAAGCAGGCGTGGAGCTGGCAAGATGGCCCGGCAAGCCTTGTTGGGCAACCAATGATGTGACGTTGAGCGGTGCATTAAATGCGCACTGTCAGCCCACAGAGTTAGATATGATAGCACTGTGTGCTATCATATCAATGCACAATGACTACTTTGCCATTGTGGCGACCCCTTGATCTATAAAAGGAGGCCCTTGGCAACCATAAACGAGGTTAGAAGGTTGGGTAACTCACACCCCCATAAGCGCGTAGTCACTGCCGCCCTGAGGCAACCCTTGCCGGGCAAGTGTACTACACTCCACCACCATATTTCCACCATCAATCCTCCAAAATAAGGAGTAGGGTTTTACGCCTCGCGGCGGCCCGAACCTAGGTAAAACTGTCCGTGTGATCTCTGTCGTGCTGCCCCACACTCGTCTGCTCTTTGTGCAATGCGACTCCCCCTGCCGAACCAGCAAGGGGCCTCCTGGCCCCATAGGTGGCGATGGTTTCCCGCGACATCTTTGGCACGCCAGGTAGGGGGATCGCTTGTGCAAACCTGAACACGTGAGCAACGCATCACCTTCTCATCTGCATCTCCGACGACGCCATCGACCATGGCGCCCAAGAAAAAACCCGCTTCTTCGGCTCATCCATCCACCTCAAAGGCTCCACCGCCCGTGGCCTCCAACATTGCGGAGGGCGCAGAGACATGCGAGGACGCGGATGCTATTGGGGATGTGGTCGGAGCAGGCGGCACCACCACCACTTCCCCCACGGCCGACGCAGGAGTAGGAGGCACTGGAGGCGAGCAGCATCAACAACACCCCGACGACCGCGCTCCACAAGGCCCGGGCGAAGGGGTTACTTAGTATGGGCCCCTTTCGCCCGTCGACGAGCACAACCACAGCAACGGCGCTTGGACCGGGGCGAACCTCCGTCCTTCGACCGCTCCCACCGCAAGTGCGGTACTAGCGCGTGCACCACCCCCGGGACGGGTCGACCAAGCTGTTGCGCTCAACGGAGCTGCTGGCCCTCAAGCACCTTCACCGCACCACACTGGCATCCAGGTGGTCGCACCGCAACAGTGGGGGCGCGGTGCTGCCGCTGCTAGCAACGTATGGAGCCGAGCGATGGCACGGTCGACTTCATCGTCATCCATGCCAAGTACAGCCTCGGAGGCCATGCAGTGGGCTCAGCTGTTGCTGAGGTTTCCGTCGGCGGTCGAATAGATCAAAGAATGGCGTGCCATGATCCAAAGTCTGCTCGGCTTCGCCGAAGCTGGGGGCTCACGGCGAGCTGACCCGCCACGGCCTCCCCAAGCGACAACGACGGCTCATGCTGCTGCCCATACGGAGCGGGCCGTCCCCACGGTACAGTCCCTGCCACGGCAACCAGCGCGAGCGCAACCAAATCAATACCCCGACGACATCTCAATGGCCTCCTCTGACCCTCGAGCACGTCCAAGCCAACGACGAACCCCGGAGGATAGGCGGAGAGGAGACGCGCGCGTCGTTGAGCAACGCCGAGACGACCTCCGCCTAACCGACAAGCACGATGGCCCCGCCGTCGACGAGCCCGTGCTCGGTATTAGCGGGTGCCTACCTTTTGAGGTTGGCTGCCCTGCCTTTCCCCGTGAGTTGCACCAAGTCCGTTGGCCGTCCGTTCGCATGTTCAAGCCGGAGATACCTGAGAAGTACGATGGGAGGCTGAACCCGATAGAATTCCTGAGCATCTACACCATAACTGTTCAGGCTGCCGGGGGAAGAGATGAGAAGGTGTTCGCCAACTACTTCCCTTTGGCCCTCAAGTCCAATGTGAGGTCTTGGCTGATGCACCTGCCGGAGAACTCCATTTTGTCATGGGCAGACCTGTGCCACGAGTTCATCGATGCCTTCACCGGTGGCCACCAGGAGCCGGGCCGACCCAGCGACCTGCAGCTTCTCCAACAGAAGGAAGGAGAAACCCTCCGTAAGTATTTACAGAGATTCAACAAAGTTCATAGAAATATTCCAAATATCCATCCAACAGCTGTGATAACTGCCTTCCAGTCCAATGTGCGCAACCGTCAGATTTGTTCTAAGATGAATGTGCGGTTGCCCAAGACTGTGAAGGAGCTCTACATGTTGGTAGATAAGTGTGCTCGGATGGAGGAGGGAAGGAAGTTGCCCGGAGAGGAAGATTGCATCAATGTTGATTCAGAGGATGATGATGAATCAACCAATCAGAAGAAGAGCAAGAAGCAGAGGAAGAAGCGCAGGAAGAAGCGGAGGGACAAGGCAGTGATGACCGTTGAAGGATCAGGAGCGCCTTGTACCAGCAAGAAGGCCAAAGCTGAGGCCCCCGGCAAGGAAGTTGTCATGTGCGCTGACTGCCGGGAAGCCGCTGCTGCTGAGAAGGCCGGGAAAGGTGATGGCCCGTATTGCAAGATTCATCAGACTAAGGGCCACGACCTTCAAGAGTGTTATCAGGTTGAGAAACTTGTCAAGAAACAAAGAGCAGAATATGAGAAGCATGATAAGGAAAAGGGTCAGAATGTTGCTAGCAGTAAGGGCCGAGGTGGTGAAGTAAATTGCCCCGGCAAACCCTTTTGGAACCAGGGAAAGCCTGCCAGGGGTCGAGAGAAGGAAGCCTGTGATGAGGAGAGTGATGGAGGGGATGAAGAGGAAACCAATGAGCAAGAGTTTCAGAAGGCCACTGACGCCCTGTGCGTTGGCGGGGGTGCATCTCTACACACCTCCCACCGCCAGCTCAAGCGGGGGGGGCACGAGAAGTCAATGCCGTGGAACCAGCGCCAGAAGCCCGTAAGCCGCTCAAATGGTCCCGCACATCCATCATCTTTGACGAGGAGGATCATCCTAGCCGTACCACTGCGGTAGGGTGCCTGCCATTGTTGGTTTCCCGAATAATTCGCAACCTCAAAGTCATGAAGATGTTGGTGGAGGGGCCGGACTGAATCTGATTTCCCCAGCAGTTATCAGCAAGCTTCAGATAGCAGAGGAAGAGCTAGAGGTTACCGACACATTTCAAGTAGTTAATCCCGGCAGGAGTCATCCTAAGGGAAAGATCACGTTGCCGGTAACGTTTGGGGGAGAATTGAACTACCGAACTAAGAAGATTGTGTTTGACGTGGTCGATCTCCCCCTGCCGTATGATAACCCACAAGTGTAGGGGATCGCAACAGCTTTCGAGGGTAAAGTATTCAACCCAAATTTATTGATTCGACACAAGGGGAGCCAAAGAATATTCTTGAGTATTAGTAGTTGAGTTGTCAATTCAACCACACCTGGATAACTTAGTACCTGCAGCAAAGTATTTAGTAGCAAAAGTGGTATGATAATAAAAGTAACAGTGGCAAAAGTAAAGATAATAGTTTTTGGGTTTTTGTAGTAGTTGTAACAGTAACAATGGAAAAGTAAATAAGCGAAGAACAATATATGAAAAGCTCGTAGACAATGGATCAGTGATGGATAATTATGCCGGATGCGATTCCTCATGTAATAGCTATAACATAGGGTGTGATAACCCGCAAGTATACGGGATCGCAACAGTTTTCGATAAGTAAGAGTGTCGAACCCAACGAGGAGCTAAAGGTAGAATAAACATGCCCTCAAGTTCTATCAACCACCGATACAACTGTACGCATGCTTGACGTTCGCTTTACCTAGAACAAGTATGAAACTAGAAGTGCTTTGTAGGTGTTGTTGGATAGGTTTGCAAGATAATAAAGAACACGTAAATAAAAAGTAGGGGCTGTTTAGATAAAGATGCAATAAAGTAAATATTAGTAGAGAGCTTTTTGTTACGAGAAAGTTATTTGTCCAAGGCAATCAATAACTAGACCGGTAATCACTGTTGTAATTCTATTTGAGGGAGAGGCATAAGCTAACATACTTTCTCTACTTGGATCATATGCACTTATGATTGGAACTCTAGCAAGCGTCCGCAACTACTAAAGATTCACTAAGGGAAAACCCAACTGTCGGTGTCAAAACCGGCGGATCTCGGATAGGGGGTCCCGAACTGTGCGTCTAGGCGGATGGTAACAGGAGACGAGGGACACGATGTTTTACCCAGGTTCGGGCCCTCTCAATGGAGGTAAAACCCTACGTCCTGCTTGATTAATATTGATGATGTGTATTACAAGAGTGGATCTACCACGAGATCAAGGAGGCTAAACCCTAGAAGCTAGCCTATGGTATGATTGTTGTCATGGATGTTGTGTCCTACGGACTAAAGCCCTCCGGTTTATATAGACACCGGAGAGGGCTAGGGTTACGCAGAGTCGGTTACAATGGTAGGAGATCTACATATCCATATCGCCAAGCTTGCCTTCCACGCCAAGGAAAGTCCCATCCGGACACGGGACGGAGTCTTCAATCTTGTATCTTCATAGTCTTGGAGTCCGGTGGACGATGATAGTCCGGCTGTCCGGACACCCCCTAGTCCAGGACTCCCTCAGTAGCCCCCGAACCAGGCTTTAATGACGATAAGTCCAGCGCGTATGTAGTCTTCGGCGTTGCAAGGCGGGTTCTCCTCTAAGTTCCATGTACCTGCCGAACAGTGTCCGGCTTCCTTATCAATGTTGTGCTTCTTGGCTTCCACGCCCAATAATGGCCTTCTTCCACGCGTCGCACGAATGCAAAAAGCCAGGGTACCTTTTATGTTTTACCCCTAGCTGCGCAAATAATCTGCCTATAAGAGAGGCAAGAATCCAGATCCAAATCACACCATCTTCCTTCCGCGAATACTCATCGGAGCGCTTCTGACCAAGAATCCATTCCATCATGGACCGTCGACGCGGCTCCTCTTCTCGCGCTCCCAGCCCTCTGCCAGGAGATTGGAGGAGATGCTCTGTTCCGCACAACGAGCTGGTGAAGCTCCAAGCGGAGGGATATCTCCTCCGGCCTTCATGGTTCCGGTTCGAGCCGAGCTGGCCACCTACAAAGGTGGGAAGCAAGCAGAGCCCACCCCAAGTCCCAACAAAGGGGAGCGGGTATGCTTCGTCCCCTATTTGATAAGGGGGCTCGGATTTCCTGTACATCCCTTCCTCCGCGGGCTCCTGGAGTTCTACGGTCTCCAGCTCCATCACCTCACGCCTGCCTTCATCCTGCATATTGCGGGTTACGTAGCTCTTTGCGAGCTATTTCTGGGCATCGAGCCCCATTTTGCGCTGTGGAAGAGGTTGTTCTGCCTTGTACCCCGCTCTCACGAGGGGTCCATATATCAAGTGGGCGGCACCGAAATTTGGCGCATTGCCAGGACCGGATATCCATCCGGAACCCCTAAGAAGGCGTCCGAAGATTGGCCTTCGGAATAGTTTTACATAGAAGACGCTCCACTGCCGGACCCTGTTCGGATCGGCCTCCCGGAGTTCAGTAATGCTCCTCTGAAGAAACGCCTTAGTTGGCGCCCGTGGAGCCCCCAACTGGAGGAAGACAAGAGCGTCCATTATTTGATGGGCCGGATAAGGTTACTGGCCCATTCCGGGTTGACCATGATTGGAGTCATGGCAACATGCATTACGCGGGGGGTGCAGCCACTGCAATACAGGGGCCACCCCATGTGGGATTTCAACGGGGAGGACGATGCCACCCGTCATGGCCGCAAAGGGCCGGGTTCGGCCGAAGACCTGGTGAAGATCCTGTCCGGCCTGTACAAGGGGGAGAAGGAGGATTTCCTCCGGACGAACCCGTTGAATGGGTTCTCCATGAATAATCCCCGGCCTTGGGTAAGCAAACACTCTGCGTGTCCGACCCATGCTTTCGAAGTTTAAGTTTCTTATATTGTGTTTTTGATGCAGGAGCTGCGTCGGGTCGTGCAGGGCATGCCTAACCCAGCTCCGCAACCCGAGGATCCGGAGAGATCCCAGGATCCGGCCTCCGAAGAGGATCCAGACATAAAGGTGGAACTAATCAACGGGGTGTTCCACCAGCTCAGCATGGATAATGCTTTAGTCGCCATTACTGCTGACTACCCCGGACTATATCCGGCTTCCCAGGTGATTGTGACCGAAGTCCTGACACTGTTATTCCTTCCTTGCTTATTTCTGACCATCGTATACGATGGCGCTGTGCAGGAGGCGCCTCCAGGGCGGGAAGCCGAGCCCGCGGCGGCTAACCAACAGGGGTCAGTTCGGCCCAGTAGGCGGAAGAGGAGCGCGACGCGGATTGAAACGTCGCCGCAAAGGTATAGCTCATGGTCCATTATTCAGAGCAACGTTCCTAGGAAGCGTTTGAATACTCATAACTTTTGTAGGAGAAAAAGCGCCCGCCGGACTGCGGGCGTAGAGGTTGCCAACCCAACCTCTACCAGCCAGGCTCCAGCACCTGGTCTGGAGGGGGAGGCGAGCGCAAGGCGCGAGCCAGACACTCCTCCAACGGAGGATGCCGACAGACTGTCTGCCACCAAGTCAGAGGTGGAGAGCGCCATGAAGCATAGGCGTCGCCGGACAATATTTCATGACGCGTGCTTCTCCCCTGAGGCGTTGAATGCCTTTAACGCGGGGGACGCGCACCTCCGTGCTGCTCAAGATGGTTTTACCAGAGCCACGGAGCAGTATGTAAAAGACATACGGGTAAGAGAATATAATAGTTATATATGCCAGTAGCCCCCGAGACTTAAAGTAGTTATATTAACTGATTTAAGGATCATTTGAAACGCAGGATCTTACCGAGAAGAATACCCAACTGTCTCAGGAGCTGCAAGAGTGCAAGGCCCAACTTGAGGCCGCACTTGCTGCCGCAGGAGGAAACACAGAGACCCCTCCTGGTAACACATTTTTTTTTAAAAATATAAGCGCTGTGCGGCGTGCGCGCAAGTCTAATAATGACATTGCAGGTGCTGCCGGACAAGATCCGGACAGGCAAGAACTACTGCGCCAGCTGAAGGCTGGCAAGAGGGTGCTGAATAGGGTGCAGCAAGAAAGGAACAAGCTCCAAGATGCCCACGCCCAGCTTGGACAAGAGCTGAAAGGCGTTCAGGCCGAGCTGTCCGGCTCTGTTAAGGAGAATCAGCGGCTTCGTCGCGGCATCTATAGTAAGTTCTTGAGCGAACTCCTTTGAAAATAAGAGTTCGGCGAGGAAGTCAATTGACAAGATATGTCTGTAGGTATACTCATAGGTCGTCCTGCGGAGGAGATGCTCGTATCGACGGGTGATCAACTTCCCGAGCTGTTGCAGCTGCTCGAACGAGTTCGGCAAGCAAGGAGCGGCGTCGTCCAGGCTTTATGGCCAGCCCTCTCCCTACCCGAAGGCCTTGGGGAGCTTACAGAGAAGCTTCAGGGTGTGCGGCAGCGCTTCCGTTTATGGAAGATTTCGGCCTGCCGCCAAGGTGCCAGGGAGGCCTGGGCCATGGTGAAGACGCGGTACAAGAAGGCGGATCCCAACCATATGGCCGAGGTCGGACCTGTGGGGCCCGACAGGAAGGAGATCCCTGTGAGTTTAGTATACGGCCAAGTAGAATTGGCCGCCAAATTTTCCCAACGGGACTGTAAATTAGACAGCCTGTTAGACGGGATTGAGGAGGAATACAGTCAGTTGATTTGACAATGTATTTTAAAATGACATGTAAAATGCCTTCTAGCCGGATTGTAGATCGTTTGCCTTTGCCGACCTTTTCGCTTCAACCTCGGGACCCTAGAGTCCGGAGTGTGTCCAAATACCTTCTCGGTTAAGAAACAACCGGGGCATGCATGGAGACCAGGAGTAGGGGTCATTAGTGCTTTATTAGACAAGTGCCCAACTAGTTATGTTATATTACATGGTTAGTAAGAAACATCTTCCAGGGAGAATAGTTCCGTTAAGGGTTCCTTTCCCTGGGAGGCATGCCCTAAAGTGCATGTCCGGACTGCGAAAAGAGCAGAAAAACATCTGGGGGCAGATAAATAAGTAGGTAAAAAATCATCTTTCAAGTCACGACCGAATATTCCCTTAAGAATGCTAGCTTTCGGCTTCACCCAGTCTGAGGTACACATCCGGCTGATCCGGCAGTAACAATCGCATAGGTGCTCCCTTTACCTCCTAGCCGAACAATCAGGAATGTAGGGGTAAGCACAGGAGCCAGGCAACCCAGCTTGGCCAAAACTTAAGTCATATCGATGCATATAATGGTGAATAAAAGGTACATGTGGAAGCTTGACACATGTGCTGGGTATGAAGCCCTTATAATTAAGCTTCTGGTAAAGAAGCCCCCAGGTATAATGAGTGCGGATGGCACATCAAGTGTGTGCGAACAATGCGCAAGTAGGCCCTTAAGGGCTTTTTAGTAAAAGGGTTAAGAGAAGAAAGAGAAACAAAAGACAGCTGAAGTGTAAAAATTTGAACGGGGGAAGGGGACGAACTCTTAGTCCGGCGCTAGGCATAGAATCTTCGGAGGCGGGCTGCGTTCCATGGGTTCGGCTTGAGTCGGTTGTCCGACGCATTTCGTAGACGGTACGCTCCGCCGGTCAGGACTTGATCGATAATGAAGGGGCCCTCCCATTTGGGCTTGAGCTTGTCCTTTTTCTTGTCCGGCAGGCGTAGAACTAGTTCGCCAACGTTGTAAGTCTTGGCCCGTACTTCTCTGCTTTGATATCTTTGAGCCTGCTGCTGATAGAATGCGGAACGAGCCTTGGCGACGTCGCGTTCTTCCTCCAATGCGTCCAAGCTGTCCTGCCGATCCAGCTCGGCTTCTCTTTCTTCGTACATGCGCACTCGAGGTGAGTCATGAATGATGTCGCAGGGCAGAACTGCCTCTGCGCCGTATACCATAAAAAATGGTGTGAATCCGGTAGTACAGTTGGGCGTTGTCCGCAGCCCCCAGAGTACGGAGTCGAGCTCCTCTACCCAGTGCGTGTTAGATTTCGTAAGTGACCGCACTAGTCTGGGTTTGATGCCGCTCATTATTAGACCATTTGCTCGTTCCACTTGACCGTTGGTTTGAGGATGATAGACTGAAGCGTAATCGAGCTTAATGCCCATATTCTTGCACCATGATTTAACCTCGTCGGCCGTGAAATTCGTGCCGTTATCGGTGATGATGCTGTGGGGGACACCAAAACGGTGTACTACCCCGGAGATAAAGTCTATCACTGGTCCGGACTCTGCCGTTTTGACTGGCTTGGCCTCTATCCATTTGGTGAATTTGTCCACCATGACCAATAGGTACCTTTGCTTGTGGGTTCCTCCTTTAAGGGGTCCAACCATGTTAAGCCCCCAGACCGCGAACGGCCAGGTAATGGGTATAGTTTTGAGGGCGGTGGGTGGCATATGGCTCTGATTAGCAAAGAGCTGACAACCGACGCATCTTTGGACTAAGTCCTGAGCATCTGCCCGGGCCGTCGGCCAATAAAATCCTGTACGGAATGCCTTTCCTACAAGGGCCCGAGCTGCGGCGTGGTGTCCGCCTAGTCCGGCATGAATTTCAGCCAGAAGGTTTCGCCCTTCCTCTTCGGAGATACACCTTTGAAGGACTCCGGTTGTGCTTTTCTTATAAAGTTCTCCCTCATGGACCTTGTAGGCTTTAGATCACCGGACAATACAGCGGGCCTCATTTTGGTCTTCGGGAAGTTCCTGCCTAAGCAAGTAGGCTAGGAATGGTTCTGTCCACGGGGCGATTACTGCCATTATATCGTGGGCTGAAGGTGTTATGTCATTGGCTGAATCACCGGTTGGTGCGGCTCTTTCCGGTTTGTTATTTCCGGACTCCTCTTCCCATAGTACGGATGGCTTGAAGAGCCGTTCCAGGAAGATGTTTGGAGGGACAGTGTCACGTTTTGCACCGATGCGTGCCAGTACGTCGGCTGCTTGGTTATTATCGCGGGCTACGTGATGGAATTCAAGTCCTTCAAACCGAGCTGACATTTTTAGGACAGCGTTGCGATATGCTTCCATTTTCGGATCCTTGGCGTCAAAGTCTCCATTTATTTGGGATATTGCAAGGTTTGAATCCCCGCGCACCTCTAGGCGTTGAATGCCCATGGAGATTGCCATCCGGAGGCCATGTAAAAGGGCCTCATATTCGGCTGTGTTGTTGGAGTCCGTGTACATTATCTGAAGTACGTATTGGACTGTGTCCCCGGTTGGGGACGTCAATACGACGCCAGCCCCCAATCCGGCCAACATTTTAGAGCCGTCGAAGTGCATAATCCAATTGGAGTATGCGCCATACTCTTTAGGGAGTTCGGCTTCGGTCCATTCAGCGACAAAGTCAGCCAAAACTTGTAAGTTATATCGAATGGTAAGAGCTCACTGGCCCATTTTGCAATCCCGCCAATCGCTTCGCGGTTGTTTATAATATCGTTGAGTGGTACTTCGGAGGCCACTGTTATCGAGCACTCTTGAAAGTAGTGTCGGAGCTTCCGGGATGCCATGAACACCGTGTACGCTATCTTTTGATAGTGCGGGTAACGGGACTTGCAGGGGGTTAACACAGTGGATACGTAGTACACTGGTTTTTGAAGAGGGAATTTATGCCCTTCTGTCTCTCGTTCGACGACGAGTACCGCGCTTACAACTTGATGTGTTGCTGCGATGTATAACAACATTGGTTCGCCCAGGTTGGGCGCAGCCAGGACCGGATTTGTTGCCAATATGGCTTTTATTTCTTTGAATCCGGCAGTGGCAGCATCCGTCCACTTGAAGTGTTCGGTGCGCCTAAGGAGGCGATAGAGGGGCAATGCTTTTTCTCCTAGACGGGAGATAAAGCGGCTTAGAGCCGCCACGCATCCAGTCAATTTTTGTATTTGTTTGAGGTCTTTTGGAATATCTAGCTGTGACAGAGCTCGGATCTTGGCTGGGTTTGCTTCAATTCCTCTACCGGATACAATGAAGCCCAGTAGCTTTCCGGCTGGTACGCCGAAAACGCATTTTTTCGGATTCAGCTTGATGTCATATGCTCTGAGGTTGTCGAATGTGAGCCTCAAATCGTCTACTAGAGTTTCGACGTGTTTGGTTTTGACGACGACGTCGTCTATGTATGCCTCTACTGTTTTGCCGATCTGGGTTGCCAGACATGTTTGAATCATGCGCTGATATGTTGCGCCGACGTTTTTAAGTCCAAAGGGCATCGTGTTGAAGCAGAATGGTCCATATGGAGTGAAGAATGCCATTGCGGCTTGGTCCGCTTCCGCCATCTTGATTTGATGGTAGCCGGAATGTGCGTCAAGGAAGCACAATGAATCGTGTCCTGCAGTAGCATCGATTATCTGGTCGATGCAGGGGAGGGGGAAGGGATCCTTTGGGCAGGCCTTGTTGAGGTCTTTAAAATCGACATATAGGCGCCAGGATTTGTCCTTCTTTGGTACCATTACAAGGTTTGCTAGCCAATCCGGATGTTTGATATCTCTGATGAATCCGACTTCCAATAGTTTGGGTTCGGAAAATCGTCGAAGAGCCTGTTAGACTGGCTTGAATCCTTTTAGGATGTTTAGGCTGTGTTCTGCCAATCTGCGTGGGATTCCGGGCATATCCAAAGGGTGCCAGGCGAAAATGTCCCAATTTTCCCGAAGGAATTCTTGCAGTGCGGCGTCTACGTCAGGGTTCAACTGTGCCCCGATGGAAGCCGTCTTTTTCGGGTCCCTTGGATGGACCTAGAATTTTACTATTTCGTCTGCTGGTTTAAAGGAGGTGGACTTGGATCTCTTATCGAGTATCACATCGTCCCTATTCACAGTAGAGCGCAGCGCGGTGAGTTCTTCTGCCGCTAGGGCTTCAGATAGTGCCTCCAGGGCTAATGCGGCTGTCTTGTTTTCAGCGCGGAGTGCTATGTCCGGATCACTAACGAGAGTGATTATTCCGCCGGGCCCAGGCATTTTGAGCTTCATGTACCCGTAATGGGGTACGGCTTGAAAAATTGTGAATGCCTCTCCTAATATAGCGTGATATCTGCTGTTGAACGGGGCCACTTGGAACGTGACTTCTTCGGATCTGTAATTGTCCGGCGAGCCGAACACCACATCGAGTGTGATTTTTCCGGTGCAGCGCGCTTCCCGGCTAGGGATTATTCCTCTGAAGGTTGTGCTGCTTCGCTCAATGCGGCTCCAGTCTATTTCCATTTTTTGAAGAGTTTCCTCATAGATGAGGTTTAGTCTGCTGCCGCCGTCCATGAGGACCTTTGTAAGTCGAAAGCCGTCCACTATTGGACTAAGTACCAGTGCGGCTGGTGCTCGGGCTGTTCGGAATTTAGGTTCGTCGCTGGCATTGAAGGTGATGGCTGTGTCGCTCCATGGATTTGTTATTGCTACTTGGTAGACTTCGGCGAGGCTGCGCATTGTACGTTTCCGCATATTATTTGATGCGAAAGTCTCGAAGACTGTTGATACCGTACCGGTATTGTTGGAGTGGTTTTCCGGGGCTAGAAGCTCCTCGCCACTTTTGGCCACCTGCCGTAATATCCAACATGCTCGAAGGCTATGTGTTGGGACGGCGCCCTCTGTACTGTGAATTTTACAGGGTCCGCTAAGCCATCCCTCCAGTACGGTTCTGTGCCCTCTATGGGGTTTTTGCTTTTTGGTTTTTGTATCTGGTGCCTGAGTGTAATGCACCCTTTTGTTGCGGACTAGGGTTGTATTCGGGGCCGGATTGTCCCAAAACTGATTTTTGGTTTTCCGGAAACTCTCCATTGCACAGTACTTTCGTAGTATGGACGCCAGGTCGGTGAAGCGTGTAATTTCACGACGGCTGATGGCGTTCAAGATTCCCTTGTCCGTGCAATTATTGCAAAAAATTGAGATTGCGTTTTCCTCTCGGCAGTCCTTTATCCTGTCCATAACCAGGAGGAATCTGGCCCAGTAGTGATGTACTATTTCAGCGGGCTCTTGCCGGATTAGAGATAGATCGCATATGTCTGGGCGGGTGGGTGGAATTGAGTCCGGAACCCTACCCATCTCAAGGCTTGAAGGCCGGGAAGTTTCCAAATTTGGAAGCTTGGATTGCTAGACGTTGTCCAACGAGTCCGGTCCGATGCCTGACTTTAAGTTTAGTGCTTGATCGAAGTCCGTCCCTCCACGGGAATCCGGCATGGAGGGTTCGGGAGCCCGGACATGACTAGTTTTCAATACAGGAGAAGAGGCGCCGCATTGTTCCTCTACCACTGCGACATGGTGGGTGACCTGGGGAGAGTTAATCTCTCTCAGATCGGTTTTAAGCCCAATCTGATTGTAGTCTGTAGCGACTCCCAGGGCGGCGATGCAATCCAAGAGCTCGTTGACAGATAAGAGCTCTATTGGATCCAGCCGCTCGGCAAATTCCGAGCTGACGTGAAGATTGCTTTTGACGACTTGAGAAGTCATTGTCGAAGCAGTGGCCGGACAGGCGGTCATAAGAAAACCACCTAGCCGGATAGTTTGGCCGGCGGCCAAAACTCCTCTGGCGAAAATACCGTCCTTGAAGACGGGAGGAGGCATCCTTCTTGTTGGTGACGACACAGAGGAACTCTCAATGAAAGCACCAATGTCGGTGTCAAAACCGGCGGATCTCAGGTAGGGGGTCCCGAACTATGCGTCTAGGCGGATGGTAACAGGAGACGAGGGACACGATGTTTTACCCAGGTTCGGGCCCTCTCGATGGAGGTAAAACCCTACGTCCTGCTTGATTAATATTGATGATGTGTATTACAAGAGTGGATCTACCACGAGATCAAGGAGGCTAAACCCTAGAAGCTAGCCTATGGTATGATTGTTGTCATGGATGTTGTGTCCTACGGACTAAAGCCCTCCGGTTTATATAGACATCGGAGAGGGCTAGGGTTACGCAGAGTCGGTTACAATGGTAGGAGATCTACATATCCGTATCGCCAAGCTTGCCTTCCACGCCAAGGAAAGTCCCATCCGGACACGGGACAGAGTCTTCAATCTTGTATCTTCATAGTCTTGGAGTCCGGCGGACGATGATAGTCCGGCTGTCCGGACACCCCCTAGTCCAGGACTCCCTCACCAACCATAGCATTAAAGTATCAAGTCCCCTTTTATCCCATATGCAAACAACCTACTTACTCGGGTTTGTGTTTCAGTCACTCACGCAACCCACTATAAGCAAATCATAAACATATTGCAAACCCTACAGCGGGAATCCCTCATGCTTGCTGACATGGAGGGCACAATAGGACAGCACCAATAATAAAACATGCAACTCAAAACAATCACGATCATCAATTAACCCATAGGACAAAACGAATCTACTCAAACATCATAAGATAGCCATACATCATTGGGAAATAATATATAGCGTTGAGCACCATGTTTAAGTAGAGATTACAGCGGGTAAGAGAGAGGTTACACCACTGCATAGAGGGAGGAAGAGTTGGTGATGAAGGCGGTGAAGTTGTTGGTGAAGACCGCGGTGATGATGATGGTCCCCGGCAGCGCTCCGGCGCCACCGGAAGAAAAGGGGAGAGAGCCCCCCTTCTTCTTCTTCTTCCTTGACCTCCTCCCTAGATGGGAGAAGGGTTTCCCCTCTGGTGCTTGGCTCCCATGGCTTGGGAGGGGCGAGAGCCCCTCCGAGATTGGATCTATCTCTCTGTTTCTACGTTCTCAGATTCTACCCCTTCACCGTTTCCTTTATATCTGGAGATCCATAACTCCGATTGGGGTGAATCTTTTGCCTGGATCTTTCTCATAAAATTAGCTTTCTTGCTCCAAAAGAAGAGCGTCAACTGCCTTATGGGTGGCCCACGAGAGCCCAGGCCGCGCCTAGGTGGGAGGGCGCACCCCTCTGTCTCGTGGCCACCCCGGACACCGTTTCGCGTTGATTTTACTTCCCAAAAATCATAAATATTCCCCAAAAAAATCTCCGTCCGTTTTTATCCCGTTTGGACTCGTTTGATATTGGGTTTCTGCAAAACAAAAAACATGCAACAGACAGGAACTGGCACTAGGCATTGGATCAATATGTTAGTCCCAAAAAATAGTATAAAAAGTTACCAAAAGTATATAAAAGTTGAATAATATTGGCATGGAACAATCAAAAATTATAGATACGACGGAGACGTATTAGCATCCCCAAGCTTAATTCCTGCTCGTCCTCGAGTAGGTAAATGATAAAAAAGATAATTTTTGATGTGGAATGCTACCTAGCATAATCTTGATCATATGTCTAATCATGGCATGAATATTAAGACACGAGTGATTCAAAGCAATAGTCTATCATTTGACATAAAAACAATAATACTTTGAGCGTACCAATAAAGCAATCATGTCTTTTCAAAACAACATGGCCAAAGAAAGTTATCCCTACAAAATCATATAGTCTGGCTGTTGCTCTATCTTCATCACACAAAGTATTTAATCATGCACAACCCCAATGACAAGCCAAGCAATTGTTTCATACTTTAATAATCTCAAACTTTTTCAACTTTCACGCAATACATGAGCGTGAGCCATGGATATAGCACTATAGGTGGAATAGAATATGATGGTGGAGGTTATGTGGAGAAGACAAAAACGGAGAAAGTCTCACATCAACTAGGCGTATCAACGGGCTATGGAGATGCCCATCAATAGATATCAATGTGAGTGAGTAGGGATTGCCATGCAACGGATGCACTAGAGCTATAAGTGTATGAAAGCTCAGACTGAAACTAAGTGGGTGTGCATCCAACTTGCTTGCTCATGAAGACCTTTGGCATTTGAGGAAGCCCGTCATCGGAATATACAAGCCAAGTTCTATAATGAAAATTCGCACTAGTATATGAAAGTGAAAGCATAGGAGACTCTCTCTATGAAGAACATGGTGCTACTCTGAAGCACAAGTGTGGTAAAAGGATAGTAACATTGCCCCTTCTCTCTTTTTCTCTCATTTTTTTACTTTCTATTTTTTCCTTATTTTTTTATTTTTTTATTTTTTCTCTTTTTGGTGGGCTTCTTTGGCCTCTTTTTTTCTATTTGGGCTTCTTTGGCCTCTTTTATTTTTCATATAGTCCGGAGTCTCATCCCGACTCGTGGGGGAATCATAGTCTCCATCATCCTTCCTCACTGGGGCAATGCTCTAATAATGATGATCATCACACTTTTATTTACTTACAACTCAATATCTAGAACAAAGATATGACTCTATATGAATGCTTCCAGCGGTGTACCGGGATGTGCAATGATCTAGCATAGCAATGACATCAAAAAAGGACAAGCCGTGAAAACATCATGCTAGCTGTCTTACGATCATGCAAAGCAATATGACAATGAATGCTTAAGTCATGTATATGATATGATGGAAGTTGCATGGCAATATATCTCGGAATGGCTATGGAAATGCCATGATAGGTAGGTATGGTGGCTGTTTTGAGGAAGATATAAGGAGGCTTATGTGTGACAGAGCGTATCATATCACGGGGTTTGGATGCACCGGCGAAGTTTGCACCAACTCTCGAGGTGAGAAAGGGCAATGCACGGTACCGAAGAGGCTAGCAATGATGGAAGGGTGAGAATGCGTATAATCCATGGACTCAACATTAGTCATAAAGAACTCACATACTTATTGCAAAAATCTATAAGCCATTGAAAACAAAGTACTATGTGCATGCTCCTAGGGGGATAGATTGGTAGGAAAAGACCATCGCTCGTCCCCGACCGCCACTCATAAGGAAGACAATCAATAAATAAAATTGTGGTCCAACTTCATCACAAAGCGGTTCACCATACGTGCATGCTACGGGAATCACAAACCTCAACACAAGTGTCTCTACAATCGACAACCACCCACTAGCATGACTCTAATATCACCATCTTTATATCACAAAACTATTGCAAGGAATCAAACATATCATATTCAGCGATCTACAAGTTTATGTAGGATTTTATGACTAACCATGTGAATGACCAATTCCTGTCATCTCTCTAAATAGATATAAGTGAAGCAAGAGAGTTTAATTCTTTCTACAAAAGGTATGCCCATGCTCTAACAAATATAAGTGAAGAAAAAGAGCATTCTACAAATGGCGGTTTTCTATGTGAAGAGAAACAGGCAATCCAAACTTCAAATGATATAAGTGAAGCACATGAAGCATTTTATAAAGCCATACTCAAAAGATTTAAGTGAAGTGCAATGAGCATTCTATAAATCAACCAAGGACTATCTCATACCAGCATGGTGCATAAAAGAGAAGTGAAAACTAAATGCAAAAGACGCTCCAAGACTTGCACATAATGCACGAACGAAACGAATACGAAAACATACCGATACTTGTTGAAGAAAGAGTGGAAGCCTTTCGGGGCATCCACAAGCTTAGACGCTTGAGTCTCCTTGAATATTTACTTGGGGTTCCTCGGGCATCCCCAAGCTTGAGCTCTTGCCTCTCTTCCTTTTCCTCATATCGAGACCTCCTCGTTTAGACACTTCATCCACATAAAACTTCAACAGAAAACTCGGTAAGATCCGTTAGTATAATAAAGCAAATCACCACTCTAAGTACTGTTTAAAACCAATTCATATTTTGTTTTTGCATTGTGTCTACTGTAATATAACTTTTTCATGGCTTAATCCACTGATATAAATTGATAGATTCATAAAAACAAGTAAACTATGCATCAAAAACAGAATCTGTCAAAAACAGAACAGTCTGTAGCAATCTGAACATCCACCATACTTCTGTTACCCCAAAAATTCTACCAGAATTAGCAAAAATAAACAAGTTGTATAGGAAGACAGTGCAAAAAGAATCAGAACCAATTCACGTTCCAGTTAAAAATGTAAAATCGCGCACTACAGCCAAAGTTTCTGTCCTGCACCGTACAAACCAACAAGCATTGTAAACATCCTAAAGGCAAACCTTGGCACATTGTTTTTATAATACAATGGAATTGTACAAGGGGATAATTATTTTTGATGAAAAGTTTCTGTAATCAAGATTCACAAAGTTTCCGTGAGCATGAACAAAGTTCAAGGCTAGCTCCCACTTCAACAATGCTTGTCTTTCTCACTTTCACTTTCCTTTTTGAAAAGTTTTTAGGTTCCCATCTTTATTTTTTTTGTTTTTAAACTATATAAAAGCACTCAACAGAAATAAATGACTCTCTAAAACTTCCGGGTTGTCTCCCTGGCAGCGCTTTCTTTAAATCCATTAAGCTAGGCATTTAGTGCTCAAGTAATGGATCCACCCGGATCCCAAGGTATATCAAAGCCAATTTGAATTAACAATGATTTGTAATTTAGTAGTGAGCACAAAGTAACATATATCATGCAACAACGAAGTCTAACTCTCTTCCTATGCATCGGCATGTCATAAAAGAACAATTCATGCACACATAGTAAAGGCCAATGCATAGTATAAGCAGTTTCTTGCAATTCTATCGTATTGGAACCATAAAGAGGCGGAGATGTAGTTCCTCTCTCATAATAATTGCAAGTAGGAGCAGCAAGTACATGCATATTATATCTATTAAAATCATCATGTAAAGTAGTAAAATGCAACCCATCAATATAATCCTTAGTAAGCACAAACTTCTCCGATATAGTGTAGTTTGGAGAATTCAAAAAGATAATAGGATTATCATGCGTGGGTGCAATAGCAACAATTTCATGTTTAACATAAGGAACTATAGCAAGTTCATCTCCATAAGCATAATTCATATTGGCATCTTGGCCACAAGCATAGCAAGCATCATCAAAAAGGGATATTTCAAACAAATTCAAGGGATCATAGCAATCATCCTTCGGTAAGCATGAAGGGGAATTAAATAATGTATGAGTTGGATGGTTACTCTCATTAGAAGGTGGGCACGGGTAGCTACTCCGCTCTTCCTCCTTTTGTTCTTCGCTCTCCTCCTCATCTTTTTCATCCAATGAGCTCACTGTTTCATCAATTTCTTCTTCCATAGCTTCCTGCAAAATATTAGTCTCTTCTTGGACAGCGTTGACTTTCTTCATAAAAGCATTAATATAGTAATTGTATTCATAATTTTCATAGCAATATCCAAGTATAGCAAGATTTTCAGGCCTATAACCATCATCATCAAAAGCTTCATACTTTTCAAACAAAGCTTCAATTTCATAAGCAGCCTTAAAAGCAACAAATTCTTCTATTTGTTCCACATCATAGTAATCATATATACCATTAGCATAAGAAGCTAAGGTTTCATTATCATTAAATTTGCATGAAAAGGGAAGGTGTGGAGCCTCCATCCTAGAGCAACAAGTAATATCATATCTCAAGTGTAGATTCCAGGCATACCAACGCAACATAATAAATTGATCCCATAATAGTTTCCCTTTTTGTGTCGAGCAATAATCCCTAAAGTATTCACGTTGATCCAACGTGTCTCCCATTATAAACTTGAAGTGGGTTTTCTCAGGATTATCAAAGTAGTATATAATATCTTTCGCATAATGAGAATCGAGGGTTTTAGGAGTTACCCCATCTTCATGAGTAGCAAGTACAGCTAACTTTTTTGGTATTTTGCGTTCCATATCCATAACTAAAGATAGAGAACAACTAAGAACAGCAAATAAAAATTACTTAGTGATAAAGCAAACAAGCACACACGAGAATATTCACCCCATGCTATGACTCCCCGGCAACGGCACCAGAAAAAGGTCTGGATAACCCGCAAGTATACGGGATCGCAACTGTTTTCGATAAGTAAGAGTGTCGAACCCAACGAGGAGCTAAAGGTAGAATAAATATTCCCTCAAGTTCTATCGACCACCGATACAACTCTACACACGCTTGACGTTTGCTTTACCTAGAACAAGTATGAAACTAGAAGTGCTTTGTAGGTGTTGTTGGATAGGTTTGCAAGATAATAAAGAACACATAAATAAAAAGTAGGGGATGTTTAGATAAAGATGCAATAAAGTAAATATTAGTAGAGAGCTTTTTGTTACGAGAAAGTTATTTGTCCAAGGCAATCGATAACTAGACCGGTAATCACTGTTGCAATTCTATTTGAGGGAGAGGCATAAGCTAACATACTTTCTCTACTTGGATCATATGCACTTATGATTGGAACTCTAGCAAGCGTCCGCAACTACTAAAGATTCATTAAGGTAAAACCCAACCATAGCATTAAAGTATCAAGTCCCCTTTTATCCCATACGCAAACAACCTACTTACTCGGGTTTGTGTTTCAGTCACTCACGCAACCCACTATAAGAAAATCATAAACATATTGCAAACCCTACAGCGGGAATCCCTCACGCTTGCGTGACATGGGGGGCACAATAGGACATCACCAATAATAAAACATGCAACTCAAACCAATCACGATCATCAATTAACCCATAGGACAAAACGGATCTACTCAAACATCATAAGATAGCCATACATCATTGGGAAATAATATATAGCATTGAGCACCATGTTTAAGTAGAGATTACAGCGGGTAAGAGAGAGGTTACACCGCTGCATAGAGGGAGGAAGAGTTGGTGATGAAGGCGGTGAAGTTGTTGGTGAAGACCGTGGTGATGATGATGGCCCCCGGCAGCGCTCCGGCGCCACCGGAAGAAAGGGGGAGAGAGCCCCCCTTCTTCTTCTTATTTCTTGACCTCCTCCCTAGATGGGAGAAGGGTTTCCCCTCTGGTCCTTGGCTCCCATGGCTTGGGAGGGGCGAGAGCCCCTCCGAGATTGGATCTATCTCTCTGTTTCTGCGTTCTCAGATTCTACCCCTTCACCGTTTCCTTCATATCTGGAGATCCGTAACTCCGATTGGGGTGGATCTTTCGCCCAGGTCTTTCTCATAAAATTAGCTTTCTTGCACCAAAAGAAGAGAGTCAACCACCTTACGGGTGGCCCACGAGAGCCCAGGCCACGCCCAGGGGGGGGAGGGCGGGCCCCCTGTCTCGTGGCCACCCCGGACACCGTTTCGCGTTGATTTTACTTCCCAAAAATCATAAATATTCCAAAAAAAATCTCCGTCCATTTTTATCCCGTTTGGACTCTGTTTGATATTGGGTTTCTGCGAAACAAAAAACATGCAACAGAGAGGAACTGGCACTGGGCACTGGATCAATATGTTAGTCCCAAAAAATAGTATAAAAAGTTGCCAAAAGTATATAAAAGTTGAATAATATTGGCATGGAACAATCAAAAATTATAGATATGACGGAGACGTATCAGGGTGACACAGAACTAACTCCAGTTCATCAATGTAATGTAGGCATGTATTCCGTAAATAGTCATACATGCTTATGGAAAAGAACTTGCATGACATCTTTTGTCCTACCCTCCCATGGCAGCGGAGTTCTAGCGGAAACTAAGGGATATTAAGGCCTCCTTTTAATAGAGAACCAGAACAAAGCATTAGCACATAGTGAATACATGAACTCCTCAAACTACGGTCATCACCGAGAAGTATCCCGATTATTGTCACTTCGGGGTTGTCGGATCATAACACATAATAGGTGACTATAGACTTGCAAGATAGGATCAAGAACACACATATATTCATGAAAACATAATAGGTTCAGATCTGAAATCATGGCACTCGGGCCCTAATGACAAGCATTAAGCATAGCAAAGTCATAGCAACATCAATCTCAGAACATAGTGGATACTAGGGATCAAACCCTAACAAAACTAACTTGATTACATGGTAAACCTCATCCAACCCATCATCGTCCAGCAAGCCTACGATGGAATTACTCACGCACGGCGGTGAGCATCATGAAATTGGTGATGGAGGATGGTCGATGATGACGACGGCGATGAATCCCCCTCTCCGGAGCCCTGAACGGACTCCTGATCAGCCCTCCCGAGAGAGATTAGGGCTTGGCGGCGGCTCCGTGTCGTAAAACGCGATGAAACTTTCTCTCTGATTTTTTCTCCCCGAACGTGAATATATGGAGTTGGAGTTGAGGTCGGTGGAGGTCCAGGGGGCCCACGAGATAGGGGGGTGCGCCCAGGGGGAGGGGGCGCCCTCCCTATCTCGTGGACAGGGTGTGGGCCCCCTGGTCTTGATTCTTTCGCCAATATTTTTTATATTTTCCAAAAAGTCGCTCTGTGGATTTTCAGGACATTTCGAGAACTTTTCTTTTCTACACATAAAACATCATCATGGTAGTTCTGCTGAAAACAGCGTCAGTCCGGGTTAGTTTCATTCAAATCATGCAAGTTAGAGTCCAAAACAAGGGCAAAAGTGTTTGGAAAAGTAGATATGTTGGAGACGTATCAACTCCCCCAAGCTTAAACCTTTGCTTGTCCTCAAGCAATTCAATTGATAAATTGAAAGTGACAAAGAAAAACTTTTAGCTCTTGTTGTTGTAAACATGAAAAGCCAGCATTCAAGTTTCAGCAAATATTATGAACTAACCATACTCACAATAACACTTAGGTCTCACAATTACTCATATCAATAGCATAATCAGCTAGCAAGCCATAATAATAAAACTCGGATGACAACACTTTCTCAAAACAATCATAACATGATATAACAAAATGGTATCTCGCTAGCCGTTTCTAAGACCGCAAAACATAAATGCAGAGCACCTTTGAAGATCAAGGACTGACTAAACATTGTAATTCATGGTAAAAGAGATCCAGTCAAGTCATACCCAATATAAACCAATAGTAATGAATGCAAATGACAGTGTGCTCTCCAGCGGGTGCTTTTTAATAAGAAGGGTGATGACTCAACATAAAATTAAATAGATAGGCCCTTCGCTGAGGGAAGCAGGGATTTGTAGAGGTGCCAGAGCTCGATTTTAAAATAGAGATTGAATAACATTTTGAGCGGCATACTTTCGCTGTCAACGCAACAACTATGAGATGGCTGTATCTTCCATACGACATGCATTATAGGCAGTTCCCAAATAGAATGGTAAAGGTTTATACTCCCCCAACCACCAACAAGCATCAATCCATGGCTTGCTCGAAACAACGAGTACCTCCAACTAACAACAGCCCTGGGGGAGTTTTGTTTAATTATTTTGATTTGCTTTGATCTTTTTGGATCATGGGACTGTGCATCCCGGTTATCGGCCCTTTCACGTGAATGAGGAGCGGAGTCCACTCCTCTTGAGAATAACCCACCTAGCATGGAAGATATAGGCAGCCCTAGTTGTAACATGAGCTGCTCGAGCATACAAAACAGAATTTCATTTGAAGGTTTGGAGTTTGGCACATACAAATTTACTTGGAACGGCAGGTAAATACCGCATATAGGAAGGTATAGTGGACTCATATTGAACAACTTTGGGGTTTAAGGAGTTTGGATGCACAAGCAGTATTCCCGCTTAGTACAGGTGAAGTCTAGCAAAAGACTGGGAAGCGGCCAACTGAGAGAGCGACAACAGTCATAAACATGCATTAAAATTAATTCACACCGAATACAAGCATGAGTAGGATATAATCCACCATGAACCTAAATATCATGAAGGCTATGTTGATTTGATTCAACTACATGCGTGCACATGTGCCAGGTCGAGTCACTCAATACATTCAAAGGAGGATACCATCCCATCATACCACATCATAATCATTCTAATAGCATGTTGGCACGCAAGGTAAATCATTATAACTCATAGCTAATCAAGCATGGCACAAGTAACTATAAACTCTAAATGTCATTGCAAATATGTTTACCTCATAATAAGCTGAATCAGAAACGATGAACTCATCATATTTACAAAAACAAGAGAGGTCGAGTTCATACCAGCTTTCTCATCTCAATAAGTCCATCATATATCGTCATTATTGCCTTTCACTCGCACGACCGAACGATGTGTATAATAATAAGAGTGCACGTGCATTGGACTAAGCTGGAATCTGCAAGCATTCAACTCAAAAGAGAAGACAAGTAATATGGGCTCTAAGTTAAATAAACAATCATGCATATGAGAGCTCGAAGCATTTTCAATATGGTCTTCTCGACCCCCAAAGGAAAGAAAATAAAACTATTTACACGGGAAAGCTCAAAACAAGTAAGAAGAAGAACAAGAAATCTTTTTGGGTTTTCATTTTAATTATACTACAAGCATGGAAATTAAACTAACTATTTTTTTTGGTTTTTCTTAAGGTTTTTCAAACACACAAGAAGAAAACTAGAAAAAGAAATTTAAACTAGCATGGATCATACAATGAAAGAGTATGAGCACCGACGACTAGTATGTGAACATGAATGTAAAGTCGGTGAGAAATACGTACTCCCCCAAGCTTAGGCTTTTGGCCTAAGTTGGTCTAGTACCAAGGACCGCTTGGCTGATATCCGTAAGTGAAACTGGGGTCGTACTGAGATGCAGCGGCAACCGCCTCCTGAGCTGCGGTGTGTTGGCGAGCTACCTCCGCTCTCCCCTCGTGTTCAGCTGCTTCCTCCCTGGTGACAACATATCTTCCTTTTGCCTGATAATCAAAAAGGTAGGGAGCAAGAAGAGTAACATGGACGACGTTGCATCTGTCATAGATTAGTCAATATTGGAGGAATTGTTCATTCCTCCTAAGAAATTGATGATTGACCATAGCTTCATAATCCAAAAGAACAGGTGGTATAACCATATCCCCTTCTCGTGGGGCTATACCAAGATAATTAGCCACACGGGTTGCATAAATTCCTCCAAATAAATTTCCCTTTCTACTATTATTCTGCAACCTACGTGCGACTATTGCCCCCAAGTTATAACCTTTATAACCTAACACAACACTCTTGAGGATACACAGATCAGGGACACACATGTGGCATGCTTCATCTTTACTGTTAATGCATCTACCAATGAAGAGAGCAAAATAATGTATAGCAGGAAAATGAATGCTCCCTATGGTAGCTTGTGCTATGTCCCTAGATTCTCCCACAATAATACTAGCAAGGAAATCTCTGAATTCAGATTTGTGAGGATCATTAATATTGCCCCACTACAGAAGTTTGCAAGCAGTTGTAAAATCCTCTAGGTCCATGGTATAAGATGTATCATAAATATCAAATATGACACTAGGAGAATTACGCGTACAGTTATATTTAAACCTCCGAACAAAGGAATCAGTCAATTGATAGTACTGAGGACACTTATCTTGTAAGAAGTCCTCCAGCTCAGCATTATGCACATACGCGTCAAATTCCTCCTTAAAGCCTGCTTCGACCATAAAATCATCGGATGGCCACTCACAAGCTCGTACATCCGCGTCCCTCGGCAATTCAACATCTTGCTCACGTATAGCAATCCTGGGCCCTTTCTTCACCGAGGAACCACCTTGGTACATTCTTCTAAGCATAATTCTTTTTCAAGCAACAATCTCCCAAATTAGTTTTGTAAATGGAGCTTTGAGCAAGGAGATCAAAAATCGCAGCAAAATGAGCTAGAACTCGTGCTTGAGCTGGATGGGGATTTTTTGGGTAGAAGATGAAGTGTGTGGGTGCTGGCATAAGTGGAGGGGGGCCACCAGGGGCCCACGAGACAGGGGGATGCGCCCAGGTGGGGTGGGCACGCCCTCCACTCTCGTGGCCTGGTGCTTGCCCCTCCTGCAGTGTTTTCAGTGCCTAAAATCCTCAAATATTCCATAAAAATCATACTAAATTTGCAGGGCATTTGGAGCACTTTTATTTTCGGGAAATTTTTTAATGCATGGATAATTCAAAAAAGAAACAGATAATACTATTTTTGCTTTATTTATTCTAAATAACAGAAAGTAAAAAGTAAGGACAGAAGGTTGTGCCTTCTAGTTTCATCCATCTCATGATCATCAAAATGAATCCACTAACAAGGTTGATCAAGTCTTGTTAACAAACTCATTCCGAATAACACGGAACCGGAGAAATTTCAAATAACACTAAGTTACCTCAACGGGGATATGAAAATCCCCAACAATAAGAATGTCATACTTTTTCTTGACAGTAGGGAGAGGAAATTCAAAACCTCCAATAATAATAGTTGGAACTTTTCCAATAGAATTGATGCTATGAACTTGAGATTGTTTCCTTGGAAAGTGTACCGTATGCTCATTACCATTAACATGAAAAGTGACATTGCGTTTGTTGCAATCAATAACAGCCACTGCAGTATTAAGAAAAGGTCTACCAAGGATAATCGACATACTATCGTCCTCGGGAATATCAAGAATAACAAAGTCCGTTAAGATAGTGACATTTGCAACGACAACAGGCACATCCTCACAAATACCGACAGGTATAGCAGTTGATTTATCAGCCATTTGCAAGGATATTTCAGTAGGTGTCAACTTATTCCATTCAAGTCTACGATATAAAGAGAGGCATAACACTAAAACCGGCTCCAAGATCACATAAAGCAGTTGTAACATAATTTCTTTTAATGGAGCACGGTATAGTAGGTACCCCCAGATCTCCAAGTTTCTTTGGTATTCCACCCTTAAAAGTATAATTAGCAAGCATGGTGGAAATTTCAGCTTCCGATATCTTTCTTTTATTTGTAATGATATCCTTCATATACTTAGCATAAGGATTTACTTTAAGCATATCAGTTAAGCGCATACGTAAGAAAATAGGTCTAATCATTTCAGCAAAGCTCTCAAAATCCTCATCATCCTTTGACTTGGATGGTTTAGGAGGAAAGGGCATAGGTTTCTGAACCCATGGTTCTCTTTCTCTACCGTGCTTCCTAGCAACAAAATCTCTCTTATCATAACGTTGATTCTTTGATTGTGGGTTATCAAGATCAACAGCAGGTTCAATCTCTACATCATTGTTTTTGCTAGGTTGAGCATCAGCATGAACATTATCATTAACATAATCACTAGGTTCATGTTCATCACCTGATTGTGTTTCAGCATCAGAAATAGAAATATCATTGGGATTCTCAGGTGTGTCTGCAGTAGGTTCACTAGAAGCATGCAAATTCCTATTGTTTTTCTTTTTCTTCTTTTCAGAAGAACTAGGTGCCTCTAAATTGCTTCTCTGAGAATCTTGCTCGATTCTCTTAGGGTGGCCTTCAGGATACAAAGGTTCCTGAGTCATTCTACCAGTTCTAGTAGCCACTCTAACAGCAAAGTCATTTTTATTATTTAATTCATCAAGCAAATCATTTTGAGCTTTAAGTACTTGCTCAGCTTGAGTAGCAACCATAGAAGTATATTTGCTAATGAGTTTGAGTTCACCTTTAACTCTAGCCATATTATCACTCACGCATCCTATCTCGAAAGCATTATTCTTTAACTCTCTAGCAACATAAGCATTAAAACTTTCTTGTCTAGCCATAAAATCATCAAATTCATCTAAGCATGGGCTATGAAATTTAGTAGAGGGGATTTCAACTTTATCATATCTATAGAGAGAATTTACCTTTACTACCTATGTCGGGTTATCAAGACAATGTGGTTCTTCAACAAGCGGTATATTAAGACCATGTATTTCTTCAATAGGAGGTAAATTCTTAACATCTTCAGCTTTAATACCTTTTTCTTTCATTGATTTCTTTGCCTCTTGCATATCTTGAGGACTGAGAAATAAAACACCTCTCTTCTTTGGAGTGGGTTTAGGAATAGGCTCAGGAGTTGGCTCAATTGGTTTAGGAATTGCCTCAGGAATTGGCTCAGGAAGAGTCCAATTATTTTCATTAGTCAACATATTATTCAATAATATTTTAGCTTCGTTGACTGTTCTTTCCCTGGAAACACAACCAGCACAACTATCCAAGTAGTCCTTGGAAGCATCGGTTAGTCCATTATAAAAGATATCAAGTATTTCATTTTCCTTGAGAGGATGATCAGGCAAAGCATTAAGTAATCGAAGAAGCCTCCCCCAAGATTTTGGGAGTATCTCTTATTTGATTTGCATAAAATTATATATTTCCCGTAAGGCAGCTTGTTTCTTATGAGCAGGGAAATATTTAGCAGAGAAGTAATAAATCATATCCTGGGGACTACGCACACAACCAGGAGCAAGAGAATTATACCAAGTCTTAGCATCACCCTTTAACGAGAACGGAAATATCTTAAGGATATAATAATAGCGAGACTTCTCATCATTAGTAAACAGGGTAGCTATATCATTCAACTTGGTAAGATGTGCCACAACAGTTTCAGATTCAAGGTCATAAAAAGGATCAGACTCAACTAAAGTAATAATCTCAGGATCAATAGAGAATTCATAATCCTTATCAATAACACAAATAGGTGAAGTAGCAAAAGCAGGGTCAGGTTTCATTCTAGCATTAAGAGACTGCTGCTTCCATTTAGCTAATAATTTCTTAAGATCATATCTATCATTGCAAGCAAAGATAGCTCTACCAGCTTCTTCATTCATAACATAACCCTCAGGAACAACAGGCAGTTCATAATCATTAGGAGAACCTTCATCATCACTATCATCAATAATAACATCTTCAATAATTTCATTCCCCCTAACTCTAGCAAGTTGTTCATCAAGAAATTCACCTAATGGCAAAGTAGTATCACGCACAGAAGTAGTTTCATCATAAGTATCATGCATAGCAGAGGTGGCATCATCAATAACATGCGACATATCAGAATTCATAGCAGTAGTAGGTTTAGGTGTCGCAAGCTTACTAATAACAGAAGGAGAATCTAGTGCAGAGCTAGATGGCAGTTCCTTACCTCCCCTCGTAGTTGAGGGCAAAATCTTGGTTCTTTCGTCTTTCAAGTTCCTCATAGTGATCAACAGATATAAATCCCAAGTGACTCAGAGAATAGAGCTATGCTCCCTGGCAATGGCGCCAGAAATTAGTCTTGATAACCCACAAGTGTAGGGGATCGCAACAGCTTTCGAGGGTAAAGTATTCAACTCAAATTTATTGATTCGACACAAGGGGAGCCAAAGAATATTCTTGTGTACTAGCAGTTGAGTTGTCAATTCAACCACACTTGGATAACTTAGTATCTGCAGCAAAGTATTTAGTAGCAAAGTAATATGATAATAAAGGTAACGGTAGCAAAAGTAAAGTTTTTGGATTTTGTAGTAGTTGTAACAATAGCAACAGAAAAGTAAATAAGCGAAGAACAATATGTGAAAAGCTCGTAGGCAATGGATCAATGATAGATAATTATGCCGGATGCGATTCCTCATGTAATAGCTATAACATAGGGTGATACAGAACTAGCTCTAGTTCATCAATGTAATGTAGGCATGTATTCCGTAAATAGTCATACGTGCTTATGGAAAAGAACATGCATGACATCTTTTGTCCTACCCTCCCGTGGCAGCGAGGTCCTAGCAGAAACTAAGGGATATTATGGCCTCCTTTTAATAGAGAACCGAAACAAAGCATTAACACATAGTGAATACATGAACTCCTCAAACTACGGTCATCACCGAGAAGTATCCCGATTATTGTCACTTCAGGGTTGTCGGATCATAACACATAATAGGTGACTATAGACTTGCAAGATAGGATCAAGAACACACATATATTCATGAAAACATAATAGGTTCAGATCTGAAATCATGGCACTCGAGCCCTAGTGACAAGCATTAAGCATAGCAAAGTCATAGCAACATCAATCTCAGAACATAGTGGATACCAAGTATCAAACCCTAACAAAACTAACTTGATTACATGGTAAATCTCATCCAACCCATCACCGTCCAGCAAGCCTACGATGGAATTACTCACGCACATCGGTGAGCATCATGAAACTGGTGATGGAGGATGGTTGATGACGACGACGGCGACGAATCCCCTTCTCCGGAGCCCCGAACGGACCCCAGATCAGCCCTCATGAGAGAGATTAGGGCTTAGCGGCGGCTCCATGTCGTAAACGTGATGAAACTTTCCCTCTGTTTCTTTCTCCCTGAACGTGAGTATATGGAGTTGGAGTTGAGGTCGGTGGAGGTCCAGGGGGCCCACAAGATAGGGGGGCACGCCCAGGGGGAGGGGGCGCGCCCCCCTGTCTCGTGGACAGGGTGTGGCCCCGCTGGTCTTGATTCTTTCGCCAATATTTTTTATATTTTCCAAAAAGTCGCTCCGTGGATTTTCAGGACATTTCTAGAACTTTTCTTTTCTACACATAAAACAACATCATGGTAGTTTTGCTGAAAATAGCGTCAGTCCAGGTTAGTTTCATTCAAATCATGCAAGTTAGAGTCCAAAACAAGAGCAAAAGTGTTTGGAAAAGTAGACACGTTGGAGATGTATCACCGTATAATGGGATTCTTGAACGCCCGACTCTGGCTAAATTCATGGCGGCATCCCACATGCCTACAACACCCTGAAGATGCCTGGGCCACTGGGAGTTATCACCATCCCATCCTATGAGAAGGATGCAATCATTTGTGTGGACAAGATGTACTGGGACGCGATCGCGGTAGAGACAGCGACAACATCAGTTCCCGCCAAGGAAAGCAAAGGAAATAAGAGGGATTGTAGGACCTCCGGCAAAGAGTCCGAGAAGCGTGCCCCCACCGAGTGCACGGCACCCTTGACGACGTGCCGGAGTGTTCCAATAGCAAGAGATCCAAGGTTGTCGCACCCCAAGTGAAGAAGGTCCCGGCAGGGCTGGCTGACATTGATGGCACTTTCACTATCAGCGCCACCCTCGATGACAAATAGGAAAGCGCGCTCGTTGCCTTCCTGCGGGTGAATATCAATGCGTTTGCCTGGCAACCATCTGATATCCCCGGTGTTCCCAGGGAGGTAATCGAGCACCACCTTGTTGTCTGCCCACATGCCCGACCTGTCAAGCAGAAAGTCCGGAAACAGGCCTTGGAGAGGCAGCAGTTCATTGCAGAAGAGATCAAGAAACTTGAAGCAATAGATTTCGTCAGAGGAGTACTACATCCCACGTGTTTAGCAAATCCATTGGTAGTCTGGAAGGCAAACGGGAAGTGGAGGCTTTGCATTGATTTCACATATCTCAACAAGGCTTGCCCGAAGGACCCGTTTGCCTTGCCGCATATTGATCAGATTGTGGATTCCAGTTCGAGCTGTGATTTGCTCTCATTTCTAGATGCATATTCTGGATATCACCAAATCTTCATGTCCAAAGAAGATGAGGAGAAGACTTTGTTCATCACTCCTTGTGGTGCGTACTGCTTTGTCCGCATGCCATTCAGATTAAAGAGTGTCAGGTCCACTTTTGCAAGGGCAGTCCAGATCGGTTTGGAGCCACAGTTGCACAGAAACATAGAAGCTTATATGGATGATATTGTGATCAAGACCAAGGATAGGGCCACCCTTATTCAAGATTTGGAGGAGACATTTACTAATTTGCGCAAGATCAACTTGAAAGCTCAATCCGGAGAAGTGTGTATTTGGTGTTCCCACCGGCAAGTTGCCTGGGTTCTTTGTATCCCATCGCGTGATCGAAGACAACCCCAATAATATCAGAGCTATGGAGCAGATTCAAGCACCAAGGGCAGTTAAGGATGTGAGGCGCCTAACAGGATGTGTTGCCGCGCTAAGCAGATTCATCTCCAAGTCTGCCGAGCATGCCCTGCCGTTCTTCAAAATTTTGAAGAAGGCAGGTCCTATGAAGCGGACCCCGGAAGCATATGCAGCTTTGCAAGACTTAAAGGCCTACCTGTCCTCTGTGCCTACCTTGGTTGCTCCCAAACCCCAGGAGCTGCTGCTGCTATACTCAGCGGCAACTAACCAAGTGGTCAGTGCAACCTTGGTAGCACAACGAGAAGTGGATGAGGCAGAGAGTGAGCAGAGACCGGCAGAGTTAGACAAGGATTAGGACAGCAGTGGGCACGACAACAAGGGCAACCCCAAGGACGTGGCGAGAAAGGAAGTGGTGCAACGCCCAGTGTACTTCATCAGCTCCTTGTTATAGGGGGCTAGATCGAGTCTGGCGTGCAAAAGTTGATTTTTGGTCTCATTATGGCCTCAAGGAAACTGCGCCACTACTTCCAAGCCCATGAGATCACGGTTGTCACTAGTTTCCCGTTGCAATGGATACTCCGAAACCCTGAGGCTACTGGCACAATAGTGGAGTGGGCTTTGGAGCTATCCAACTTTGGTTTGAAGTTTGAAAGAACATCGACTATCCGGAGCAGGGCGTTGGCAGAGTTTATTGTAGAATGGATGCCAACCCCAGATGAGGAAGTGACAAAGACAGTTATCCCCGACAAGGAATCGCCCCAAGAATGGATTATGTATTTTGATGGTGCTTTTTCCATACAAGGTGCAGGGGCCGGCGTGCTTCTTGTCACCCGTCGTCCAAATGCATTTTGCCCGGGAAGAAGCAACCAACCATACAACAGAGTATGAAGGGCTCCTTGCCGGGCTCAGGATTGCGGCTGAATTGGAAATTAAGAAGCTAATCATTCGAGGAGATTCACAGCTTGTGGTGAGACAAGTCAACAAGGATTACCAAAGTCCATTGATGGAGGCATACGTCAAGGAAGTGAGGAGATTAGAGGAGCACTTTGACGGATTACAAACAGAGACGTACCCCGTGCGGAAAAAGATCATAACTGATCGTCGGTCAAAGTGCACCATGCAGAAGCTTCCTATGGAACTAGGAAATTTTGTTTTGCATCTCACTCAGCTCTCCGTATCCCCAGCAATAATGGCCCGGAAAAGGAGAAAGTTGGACACCGGTAAGCCTGTCCTGGTAGAGCCGTCCGCTCCCGACAGAGACCCTACCAGAAACCACTCCTCGCAGCCTGCCGAACCACCCCCTCCAGCCGAGCCCATGGACCCCATGTACAAGGCATGTGCTCCCGCAGCAGAGGAGGTGCCGTTAGTCCTCGTTGCCGAGCCCCAGGATCCAACTTGGGCAAGGCACATTGTCCGCTTCCTCCAAACTGGGGAGCTTCCCGGCGACCAAGACAAAGCTGAAAAAGTAGCCCGGAGGGCCAGTATGTATCAGTTTGTCGATGACACTCTGTACAGAAGGAGACCCAACAATGTGAAATTGAAGTTCGTCTATCGGGAAGAAGGAACGGAACTGCTGGCTCAGACACACAAAGGCATGTGCGGCTCCTACATTGGATCAAGGGCATTAGTTGGGAAAGCATTCTGGCAAGGATTCTATTGGCCCACAACCCTCCAAGATGCGGTCGAGCTAGTCACCAAGTGTGAAGCCTGCCAGTTCCATTGCAAGAAAACCCACCTGCCTGCCCAAGCTCTTCAGACAATCCCTCTATCATGGCCATTTCGGTCTGGGGGTTCGATATCCTCGGCCCCTTCCCTCGAGCAATCGGGGGCTTTGAATTCTTGTTTGTTTCTATAGACAAGTTTACAAAGTGGCCGGAAGTGACTGCCGTGAGAAAGGTGACTGCTCAGTTAGCTATCAAGTTCTTGAAAGATCTGGTGTGTCATTTTGGAGTTCTGGCAAGGATCATCACCGACAACGGCACCCAGTTCACGAGCCGTGCCTTCATGCAACATGTTCATGCCCTCGGATGCAAGATCTCATTCGCCTCTGCGGCACACCTCCGGAGCAATGGACAAGCTGAGAGGGCGAACACTGAAGTGCTGTGTGGACTCAAGACAAGAACCTTTGATATGCTGCAGAAGCATGGCAGGCGGTGGATCGAGGAGCTACTGATAGTTCTATGGTCCCTCAGAACGACACCTAACCGAGCTACCAGGCAGACTTCCTTCTCCCTAGTTTACGGGGCAGAAGCAGTTATCCCCACGGAACTCATTTACGAGTCGCCTCGAGTGCTTGCCTACGATGAAGTAGTGCAAGATCAGCACCGGCGTGACGATGCTGTGCTACTCAAGGAGAACCGTCTCTGGGCTGCTACGCGTGCTGCACGCTATCAGCAAGCTCTGCGTCGCTATCATAGCAACAGGGTACATGCCCGGTGTTTTGAGGAAGGTGACCTTGTCCTTAGGCGCGTTCAGTCCGCCAAGGATACAAACAAGTTATCACCTAAGTGGGAAGGCCCTTACCGGGTAGTACGAGTCACCAGACCTGGCGCAATTCATATGGAGACCGGAGATGGCACTCAGTTGCAAAACACATGGAATATTGAGCATCTCCACAAGTTCTACCCGTAAGGCGCGACTGTCGGGCCCTGCCCGGCAGCCACCCATTTGTACAGGCCTTGCCTCAGCTGCATGTACCTCCTTGTACAAAGCCGGGGCGATGACCCTGTGAAAGAGAAAATAAAGAAGCGCTATGGGGGCCCCCGACCAAGACTGCATGCATGCATGAGCATTCCAAGATCACTGCATAAGCATTTCATGAGCATTTTGCATATGCACATAGATAGGATCGCATCCTGCATTCATTCTCATATGCATGAAGCTACATGTTCTTGTCGTGAACTTGGCTTCAACGAGGAGTTGAGAAGATTGCCCGACACCGCGATCCCCGGCAAGCCAAACAGATAAGTTCTACCTTTTGTTCATTCGTGTTCTGTAAGCTATAACTTATGCATTAGAAAACCTCACCCCTCTTTTTAAACTTAGGTGCTCCGATCCTTGACTCGAGCGTTGCTTCGGTCAGAATGGTCGAAGTGGCCTTTGGTAAAAGGAAGTTGGCGGGGGGCTGGTCCCTTTGTCTGTAACCCGACATATGTGACTCTCCGGCAGACAAAAAGGGTGCCGACAAGATAGCCTGCCGGGAAAAAAATCCTTTATTTACACTAAAGGGGCATCTCGCCTCTACATGAACATATACATGCACGGGCTCCCGACAAGGTTTATCTTTTTCACTAACATGCTGATACAAGTACTAGCATTACAGAACACAAACATGGACTCGGGAGATTACATTATTTGAATTAAAATTTGGCACGGCAGGTGAAGGCCAAGAGGGCAAAAGGGGACGCGCGCCGCACTGTCACGATGGGCATGATTTAGCCCTGCTGCCGGACAGTGCCCTGGAGGCCGCACATGAGTCCGCTCCGACCCCTAATTCGGAGCCGACTGCGCAGATCGAGGATGGGTGGCTAGACACCACCTCGGGGGCTGCTACCTCTACGGCGATGGAGCCAAATACCAACCTTGTCCCTTGTGAAGCTCGTGACTCCAAGGTGTCGAACATCTTTCAGCACTCACCTTTTGGCGACATCCTGAATTCGCTAAAGTATCTCTCGTTATCAGGAGAGCCCTGGCCGGACTTCGGTCAGGACGGTTGGGATGCGGACGATGAAGAAATTCAAAGCCCACCCACCACCCACTTTGTAGCCACTGTCGATGACCTAACCAACATGCTAGACTTGGACTCCGAAGACATCGATGGTATGGACGATGATGCCGGAGACGACCAAGAACCAGCGCCTACTGGGCACTGGAAAACCACCTCAACTCACGACGTATACATGGTGGATACACCAAAAGGAAGCGATGACGAGGAACAACGGGACGCGGCGAAGGATAATTCCCCCGAATAGACAAAACGGCGACGCAAGCGCCGCCCGAAGTCCCGCCCCGGCAACAACAGCAACCATGCAGACCCAGCCGTAGAGCAGGGCGAACTAGTGGACGACGAACATGCCATCAAGCAACCGTCCGAACAGGATGAATTGGACGAGCAACCCATCCCCGGCGAAAACAACAGTCCAGACGATCTCACGCCGGACACATCACCGGAGCATAAGAACCTCCACAAAAGGCTCGTCGCCACTGCAAGAAGCTTGAAGAAACAGAAGCGGAAGCTCAAAACAGCGGAAGACATACTCAGAATGAGATGGAGCAAAGTACTCAAGACTGTAGATAAATATGGCGATAGTCACCAAGCAAAGAGCTACCCGAAGCGCAGGTTGTTGCCCGAATTTGACGAGGAGGCCGTAGAGCCCCCACAGTCAAAAAACAAAGAGGTCGCCTGGTCGGATAGACGACCAGATGACAGGCTAAGAGCGGCAAGCGGTGCTACACACAAGACGGCACATGATCCACATAAGGATCCTCGCAAAAAGGATGGCCCGGCCAGATCCATCTACGGGCCAAGAAAGAAGACTCCAGGGAGCAACACAACACGTCGAGTGTTCGAAAATAACAGTACACCTAAATACAGGGGCGCCGCACACCCCCTATGTTTCACCGATGAGGTACTGGATCATGAATTTCCAGCGGGATTCAAACCCGTAAACATAGAGGCATATGACGGAACAACAGACCCTGGAGTTTGGATTGAGGATTATACCCTACACATACATATGGCTAGAGGAGATGACCTCCATGCCATAAAATACCTACCCCTCAAGCTCAAAGGGCCAGCTCGGCATTGGCTAAAAAGCCTCCCACAAAATACCATTGGAAGTTGGGAAGAGCTCGAGGATGCGTTTCGAGCAAATTTTCAGGGGACTTATGTCCGCCCTCCAGATGCAGACGATTTAAGTCACATAACTCAACAGCCCGGAGAGTCAGCACGCAAATTCTGGAACAGGTTCCTCACCAAAAAGAACCAAATAGTCGACTGTCCGGACGCCGAAGCCTTAGCAGCCTTTAAACATAACGTCCGAGATGAATGACCGGCCAGACACCTCGGCCAGGAAAAGCCAAGAACAATGGCCGCGCTAACAAGCCTCATGACCCGCTTTTACGCGGGGGAAGATAGCTGGCTGGCAAGATGCAGCACCAGCGACCCAAGTACATCCGAGGTTAGGGATGGAAATGGGAAAACACGACGCAGAAAGGATCAGCGCTGGACTAAGGAAAATGGCCCAAAGAGCACGGTGGTCATCGCCGAGTTCAAAAGCTCTCAGCCGAACAACAAAACACTGCCTCTTAAGGACAACAGTGACGAGCTATCCAACCTAAACAAAATCTTGGACAGGATATGTCAAATCCACAGTACCCCCGGGAAGCCTGGAAACCATACCCACAGAGATTGTTGGGTCTTCAAGCAGTCCGGCCGACTTAACGCCGAACACAAGGGGCTCGACACACCAAGCGAAGACGATGGCGAACCCCACAAGCAGAGCACCGAAAAACAAAAGACTTTCCCACAAGAAGTCAAAACAGTGAACTCACTTCAAGTGATAACAAGGAAAAAAAAAGTGCGGCACCTACTAAGGTACGCGCCGCACGGTCCACCCCAGCGGAGTCCCGAAATTGGATGTCAAAACCAATTACTTTCGACCATCAGTATTACTCCAGAAGTATTCGAAACGCAGGACGGACTGCTTTGATATTGGATCCTATAATCGACGGACTACAATTTACACAAGTCCTAATGGATGGCGGCAGTGATATAAACCTGTTATACCAGGACACCATCCGCAGAATGGGGATAGACCCTACCAAAATTCGCCATAGCAGCACTTCCTTTAAAGGAGTGACGCCACGCCCTTATGCCAATTGTATAGGCTCTTTACTACTAGAGGTTGTGTTCGGTTCATCCGACAACTTTCGTCGCGAAAAGCTAATCTTCCATATCGCCCCATTCAAAAGTAGCCATCAAGCACTATTGGGACGCGAAACTTTCGCCCGCTTTAACGCAATACCGCATTACACGTCTCTTACACTTAAAATGCCCGGTCCACGCGGCATCATCTCACTAAAAGGTAACTTCGAGTGTTCCTCGACCACGGGAGACCGTGAGACTGCCTTGACAGCCACACACTAATCCGGCCTTGCTAATCAAAGCCCCTAAAAATAGGTCATTCAGACCCCGGACACGGTTAGGCGAGTCCGGCATAAATAAACAAGGGGCTTCCTAGCCGCATACCCCTTTACAAGGGGCTGCACGCATGAATAATGAGAGCCAATAAAGCTCAACTCTATTCATCTTTTAAAATCATACTATGTTTTAAATACATTTTTTGCACGATATTTTTCCAAACTAAGTTCTTCTCTTTTTAAAGACGAACAACATGCTACACCCGTCCAGGATACAGCACAACGGAGACACATGCGCAGACGTGCAGTAGGGACCCGTTACAAGGATTATTTTTAGATTAAGACCCTGCGTAAACCTTTTTTACTGTCTCTTGTTGATACACATCCCCCGGTTTCTTACCATAACCGAGGAGGAGGCTGGCGTTTTGGCATCGGCCACGTCAGAAGTTTTCGCGCGTACCTGGACACTAGGGGCTTAAGGGCATTGTTCTGCCCGTTATCATAAAGACCGAATACCTCAGGGAGTGTTCGGCGTCTCGAGTTAGGCCTTATATGCATCAGCTCCGAATCATGTCTTTGGTCAAATGTTGGGTTTGCCCGGCTCCTGTGTTTTGCTGCCTTACGTTCCGCTCTATCGGCTAACGCGGCACCAGGAGAACTACTGCGATTGTGCCCCGGTTCGGCTGGGCGAGCACCTCAGTAGAGAAAGCCAAAAACTGACTGTCATGATATAGCGAGAGACTGGTCAACCACTCGATCGACTATCGGAATGTTTAGAATTCCTCCGCTTTGACGAAGGACCGTTTCCCGGTCAGGCACACACGCGCCCCGAGTTCGGAGAGCGCGGTGCCCCTAGGGGCTATATAGTAGCCCCACCATCGAACTCCTATGGCTAAGTGAAAGTGATAAAGCATTATAGTCCGGTTGCCTACGCTATCACCTCCTTCAAAGGACCAAGACGTTGGATTAAGTGTGAAAATGCGCTTTTTTGCAAACACCCCCGCACCATGTGCGTGGGGGCTGAAACCGAAGACTGCCATCTTTCAGGTTATATATACATATACATTAACGGCCGCACATGAGATATTTCAATACTTGAATGTACAAGTATATAAAGCCGTTACATTATAAATATGGTTTTACAAATCATACATGTCATTTGAACATAACATTTTTTGAGCACTGCGACTCTATTAAACGAGCGCCCTGCAGGACTTCCTCAAAATAGTGCTCGGCGGGTAATCGGCTTCTGTCCGAACCCCGGGATGCAACACCGGTGGCATCCATCTCTGCCCAGTATGTTTTGACACGGGCGAGAGCCATCCGTGCACCCTGTATGCATGCCGACCGCTTCATCACCTTGATATGCGGCACCGCACCAAGGAATTGCTGCAATAAGCCAAAATAACACTTCGGCTTGGGCCTTTCCGGCCATAGATGAGCCACCACATCCTTCATGGCAAGTCCGGACAATCTATTCAGCTCAGCCCACTCAGCCAACCGATCGGTTAACGGAAGTGGACACTCCGGACTATGGAATTGAGACCAAAAAAGCTCTTCCATCTCATGATCCTTTTGGCTGCGGAAGTGCACGACTGCGTCCGCCGCACTTGCCGCCAAATCCAGATAAGCATCCTCCGCACCCCACAACTGGCCCAACTGAGCATACTTCGGATCGGTAAATCTCCTACGCAGCAGAAAGGGCTTTCCAGCCGCAATGTCTCCGGCCTGACGCAGCTCCTCCTTCATAGCCCTCATCGTAGAGCGGGCATCCTTGGCTTCGGCGGTGGCCTTCTTCAGGTCCTCTTGCCCCGCTTGGCGTTCTCTTTTAAGAACCTCATAGCGGTCGGTAGCATCCTTCAGCTTCACGGCCATTCCGGCCATCTCCTCCCTGCTTCGGCAATGAGCAGCCTTTTCAGCTTTAAGCTCTTCGGTCGCCTTCGAGGCAGCTGCATCACTCTTTCAGGCTTGCTCCTTGACTCGAGAAAGCTCTGCCCGAAGGTCATCCATAGCAGCGGCGCCATCTGCATCAAGCATACATGTTGTAAGGCATGGGCATCAGCTCCCTTACTAGGCGACCGCGGAGAAACCACCTACCTTGTGACTCGTCAAGTCGTTTATTGACCAGCGCGATGTCCGCACCCGCAACGTCGAGTTGCCGCTTCAGTTCGGCAACTCTATCAGTCCGGCTGGCCACCGAACGCTCCGCCCCCTGAATAGGAAAGGCGACATCTTAACACTGAGATTATGATCCTCGGCACGCTGTCACTTTTGACAACGTACCGAGTCTCAGGGGCTACTATCTATACAGGGCGCACTCTATGTGCAAAACTGTCAAAAGGTATGTCATTTTTACGTACCTCAAACCCCGTTAGTAAACCTCTGACGGCCTCATGCAAACCACTCTCAGCGGATGAAATCCTTTCAATCACCGTACTCATTAATGTACGGCGATCTTCTGAGATAGACGCCCTCTCAGGCAGATCCTTCAGCCCCTCCGGCCGTACACCAGTTGGTGCCGAACTCTCCGGCCTCGCCGGACTCAGGGAGACCCTCTGCGATGACACCTCAGGGTCGTCTGCCCCGCCTGACGGTGCGGCAGATGGAGGCGTCTCACTCTCCATCATCTCTGGACGGAGATCCCCCGAAGATGAGCTCTGCTGAGAAGGGATGAGATCCGAACTGCAAGGCAAGAACTTGGGTTATCCTCGGAAATAAAAACAGGGATGTCCCTTATTACAAAACTCCCTTTTTTCTACTTACGACTTGCTGGAGGGCTGATTCCCTTGGGGAAATAGTGCGTCTGGGGCTTCTCCTGGCGCAGGACCCTCCGATGAAGATTTCTTCCACCGCTTTGAGGCCTTGGCCTTCGGATCTTCGGAAGCGGTCCTCTTCTCCCCCTAGAGGGAGGGATTCTCGATCCGCCCTTTCTTGAGAGCCTCCTTAGCAGAGGCGGTAGCTTTCCTGTTTTCCCCTTCGCCCTCTTCTGAAGGCGCAACCTCCAGCATCTTGACTAACACGGGATCCGGCATGGTCTCCGAGAGGGGGGCCGGACACCGTATCAGCTTTGCTTGCGCTATCCACTCCTGTTCAAGGGATAGCTGGTTAAAAGGCAAATCCATTATAAATAAACGTACGGTATGTCCGGACACAAGACTACTTACTTGAGTACCCGGGCGATTGCAGCTTAGGCCGGCGTCCTCGGTCAAGTCCGGACACATCTCTTGTGATCTGAAGAACAGTTTATACATCTCCACGGGCGTCATACCCATGAAGTGTTGAAGAGCTCGCGGTCCCTCCGGATTGAATTCCCACAGACGGAGGGGGCGACGTTTGCAGGGCAGAAGGCGCCGAATCAGCATAACCTACGTCACTACGACCGGATTGATCTCCCTCTCCTGGAGGTCTCGAATCCGGCCCTGCAATATTGGTACGTCCTTGGACGGCCCCCAGTCAAGCCCTTTGTTGACCCATGACGCCAGCCGTTGTGGAGGGCCCGAGCGAAAGGCGGGCGGTGGCACCTGCCTGCTGCCCCTGGGAGCGGTGATATGGAACCACTCCTGTTGCCACAAGTCGAGCTCCTCTTGAAAAGAGCCCTCGGGCCATGGAGCATCGGCCCTCTTGCTTATAACTGCCCCTCCGCACTCTGCCTGACGCCCCCCGATCATCTTCGGCTCCACGTTGAAGGTCTTGAGCCACAAACCGAAGTGAGGGGTAGTGCGGAGGAAGGCTTCGCAGACAACAATAAACGATGAGATGTGGAGGATGGACTCCGGAGCCAAGTCATGGAATTCCAGCCCGTAATAAAACATGAGCCCCCTCACGAAGGGGTCCATCGGGAAGCCTAAACCCCGACGGATGTGAGACACGAACACGACGCTCTCACCGGGCTCGGGAGTGGGAATGACTTGCCCTTGAGCGGGCAACCTATGCGAAATCTCGTAGGTTAGGTACCTAGCGCCTCTCAGCTTTAGCATGTCTCCTTCCGTGACGGAAGAGGGGATCCACCGGCCCTGTAGGTCGGAGCCGGACATTGTCGAAGGTCCGAAGCGCCTGAATCTGGAACCTTGGGTGTTGGAACTCAGGGCGAGGGGCAGATTCGATGGAGGATCGAAGGAAAGGGACAGGCCTTGGTCTCATTATAAAGGGGGAGAATTCCAAAAGCCGTCCCCGTGACCGTTTGGAACTCGCCTTCGATGGAGGGGGCAGAGAAACTGGCGCGGTTGGGTTACCCACGTCCGTATTGATGAGAATCCCGGAATAAGGGGACACGATCTCTGCTTCGACAAGTCGTGCCAAGGAAACCGGTTCGCTAAACGTGCTGAGGTGGAATAATAAAAACGATTCGAGTAAAGGCTTGGTTGTGGTGTGACATCACGCCACAACATACGTCAGCAGATTGAACTTGTGTGAATATTATTCTCTCTATGGTGGTATGTGGAATTTATTTTGCAGAGCCGGACACTATCCTGGTGTTCACAATCTTCTATGAATTATTCGGAGGAGGAACCCGCCTTGCAATGCCAAAGACAATATGCGTGCCGGACTCGTCGTCATTGAAGCCTGGTTTAGGGGCTACTGAGGGAGTCCTGGACTAGGGGGTGTCCGGATAGCCGAACTATCATCATTGGCCGGACTCCAAGACTATGAAGATACAAGATTGAAGACTTCGTCCCGTGTCCGGATGGGACTTTCCTTGGCGTGGAAGGCAAGCTTGGCAATACGGATATGTAGATCTCCTACCATTGTAATCGACTCTGTGTAACCCTAGCCCTCTCCGGTGTCTATATAAACCGGAGGGTTTTAGTCCATAGGACGAACAACAATCATACCATATGCTAGCTTCTAGGGTTTAGCCTCCTTGATCTCATGGTAAATCTACTCTTGTACTACCCATATCATCAATATCAATCAAGCAGGAGTAGGGTTTTACCTCCATCGAGAGGTCCCGAACCTGGGTAAAAACATCATGTCCCTTGTCTCTTGTTACCATCCGCCTAGACGCACAGTTCGGGACCCCCTACCCGAGATCCGCCGGTTTTGACACCGACATCTGTACTCAGATAGTGTTGCTTCCGCTGACTCGTCTATGATCGAGCACTTGTATTCGAGCCCTCGAGGCCCCTGGCTTGTATTATGATGCTTGTATGACTTATTTTATGTTTTAGAGTTGTGTTGTGATATCTTCCCGTGAGTCCCTGATCTTGATCGTACACGTTTGCGTGCATGATTAGTGTACGATTGAATCGGAGGCGTCACATCGTGCCTCTTTTTTTAGGGAAAAATTCGTATGTCTAGTACCACTAGTTGGGTGCGTGCGACCTATAGCTGTCATCACTTTAGGTCTCCTTTTTGAACCGCGGCTATGCTTCACAGTACATATTTTTTCATGCATTTATCCTCCTATATGTACTCCTAGGCTATTTCCACGTGCTCCCATTCGCCGACATGTGGGACATAGAGCATCTGGGTCGTAGTGCATGCACGACTCGGAGCATATGCCGGGGTACTTTACATTTCAGACCTCACGAATTACATGCAAACCCCCACAGAAGAATAAATAAATGAATGAATTACTACATGAAACCGGATTATTTTCGTGGAAACCGGAGCACGTTCATTAAATTTTGGACATAAAATGTTTATAAAAAATGACCGGACCTAAACCAGTCTAAGGGCCTCTTTGATTTTTCCTGCAAAAAAAGGGCCTCTTTGATTCGCAGGATACTGAAAACACAGGAATGGGGAAAGTATGATGGCAATGAACCGAGACGAGGAGAACTCTAACTCAGTTAGAGGTTAGAGTTAGATTCTAACCCTAAACTAACTCTAAACCAAAGAGGTGTATGGATGGCAGGGTTAGATTGGCAATAAATGCTCTAACTCAATCATTTGACTACTTTGGACCCTATTTCCTGCCGGATTTGGAGGGTGCTTGGATACGTTTTAGTTCCATGACTAAAAGTAGTGGGACTAAAACTTGCTAGCCTCACCCATGCTTGGATCCAAATACTAAAGAGACTAAAATCAAGTTAATGAGAATTTATTATCCTCCAAACCCTCCAATCCAGAACTCGCCTGTGTTAAAGGAGAGGAGTTAAATGAGGAGAGAGAGGACTAATCCACATTTTAGTAGGGGTACCCCTGACTAAAAATTTTTAGTCTCAAGACTAGTTTTAGCCCCTCTTTAGTCAGGGGTGCTTGGAACTTTAGCCACTTAAAGAGACTATTTTTAGTCAGACTAAAATAAGTCCCTTGGATCCAAGCACCCTCTTGGTGTGGCCGGCTCTTCTGTGGCATCCTCCCGCTCACAATTGACATAAACGAACCATCTATACAAATCAAGCATGCAAAACATGATAATTTTTACTTTGTCCATACAAATGAGATATCCCACTTAAACATACAAGTCGTCAATCAAGCTTCACAAAATAAAAAAACACTTCATGAAACAAAGAATGAGCTAACTCATCACGGAAGTCATTCACGATAGGGAGGGAGCCTGGAGCACCTCACACACCGAGGGAGGAGCTCGCCATCGTCGCTCTGGAGGAAGGCTCTGTAGAGCCCAAGCCCCGAGAACCCCTCCCATGCTGGCCCTTGCGAGTTGAGGTCGACACCGGCATGGGTAGCAGGGCCACTTGCCACCGACTGGGAACTTAATTTTTGGGCCTCTAGAAATAATGCAAGCCTGTAACTAAAATACCTAGAAAGGTGAACAGAATCTTTGGGTCTCTAGAAATAATGCAAGCCTGAAACTGAAATACCTAGAAAGGTGAACTGAATCTTTGGGCCTCTAGAAATAATGCAAGCCTGAAAGTGAAATACCTAGAAAGGTGAACTGAATCTTTGGGCCTCTAGAAATAATGCAAGCCTGAAACTGAAATACCTAGAAAGGTGAACTGAATCTTTGGGCCTCAAGAAATAATGCAAGCCTGAAATTAAAATACCTAGAAAGGTGAACTGAATCTTTGGGCCTCTAGAAATAATGCAAGCCTGAAATTGAAATACCTAGAAAGCTGACCTGAATCTTTGGGCCTCTAGAAAGATTTATTACCTCCTCAAGCAGCATCAAACAATTCCATGCGTGCACCACAAATCTATACCAAGTTTGATCAGGATCTACTTTTCCAAATCATAATTAGCGCTAAAGCAAGCAAGATCAATGATATGGCCGTGAGATAGAGAAGGAACGAACAAACTCACCCCTCTCGCGACCTCCCTGGTAGATGCGCCGCCGCCGTGCACGACAAAGGGAGAAAAACGACTGGTGAAGGGGGAGCAGGGCGACCTTCTAAGGCCGGAGGGAGAGGGCGGCCGGAGTAGGGCGGCGGAGGCCGGAAGGAGAGGGCAACCGGAGGAGAGAGAGGGCGAGCGGTGCTTGGGCGGGCGGCTGATGTCTACTACACAACCTTCTTCTTGTAGACGTTGTTGGGCCTGCAAGTGCACATGTTTGTAGGACAGTAGCAAATTTCCCTCAAGTGGATGACCTAAGGTTTATCAATCCGTGGAAGGCGTAGGATGAAGATGGTCTCTCTCAAACAACCCTGCAACCAAATAACAAAGAGTCTCTTGTGTCCCCAACACACCCAATACAATGGCAAATTGTATAGGTGCACTAGTTCGGCGAAGAGATGGTGATACAAGTGCAATATGGATAGTAGATAAAGGTTTTTGTAATCTGAAATAATAAAAACAGCAAGGTAACTAATGATAAAAGTGAGGGTAAACGGTATTGCAATGATAGGAAACAAGGCATAGGGTTCATACTTTCACTAGTGCAAGTTCTCTCAACAATAAAAACATAGATAGATCATATAACAATCCCTCAACATGCAACAAAGAGTCACTCCAAAGCCACTAATAGCGGAGAACAAACGAAGAGATTATGGTAGGGTACGAAACCACCTCAAAGTTATTCTTTCGGATCGATCTATTAAAGAGTTTGTACTAGAATAACACCTTAAGACACAAATCAACCAAAACCCTAATGTCACCTAGATACTTGATAACCTGCAAGTACACGGGATAGTTGTAGCCTCTTTCGATAAGTAAGAGTGTCGAACCCAACGAGGACCTAAAGGTAGAACAAATACTCTCTCAAGTCCTATCGGCCACTGATACGACTCTACGCACGCTTGACGTTCGCTTTACCTAGAATAAGTATAAAACTAGAAGTACTTTGTAGGTGTGATAGGATAGGTTTGCAAGAAAGTAAAGAACACGTAAATAAAAGGTAGGGGCTGTTTAGATAAAGACACAACTAAAGTAAATATAGCGAGTGTGGAAAAGTGGTGGTAGGAGTTGTGAAATTGTCCCTAAGCAACTGACTATGTTACTAGAACGGTAATCACTATTGCAATTCTATTTGAGGGAGAGGCATAAGCTAACATACTTTCTCTACTTGGATCATATGCACTTATGATTGGAACTCTAGCAAGCATCCGCAACTACTAAAGATTCATTAAGGTAAAACCCAACCATAGCATTAAAGTATCAAGTCCCCTTTATCCCATACGCAAACAACCTACTTACTCGGGTCTGTGCTTCTGTCACTCACGCCACCCACCATAAGCAAATCATAAACATATTGCAAACCCTACAGCGGGAATCCCTCACGCTTGCGCGACATGGAGGGCACCATAGGACAGCACCAATAATAAAACATGCAACTCAAACCAATCATAGCAATTCATCAATCACTGATAGGATAATGAAAATCTACTCAGACATCATAGGATGGCAACACATCATTGGATAATAATATGAAGCATAAAGCACCATGTTCAAGTAGAGGGTACAGCGGGTTGCGGGAGAGTGGACCACTGTAGATAGAGGAGGGAAGGTGATGGAGATGTTGGTGAAGATGACGGTGGTGTTGGTGAAGATCGCGGTGATGATGATGGCCCCCGGCAGCGCTTCGGCGCCACCGGAAGCAAGGGGGAGAGAGCCCCCTCCTTCTTCTTCTTCCTTGACCTCCTCCCTAGATGGGAGGAGGGTTTCCCCTCTGTTCCTTGGCTCCCATGGCTTGGGAGGGGCGAGAGCCCCTTCGAGATTGGATCTATCTCTCTGTTTCTGCATTCTCTGCGTTGGTTTCGGCTCTGTTTCACCGTTTCGCGTATATATGGAGATCCGTAACTCCGATTGGCCTGAAACCTTTTCCGTGATTTTTTTTCCGAATATTATCTTTCTTGCGGCAAAAGAAGAGCATCAACCGCCTTACGGTGGTCTCACGAGGGTAGGCCGCGCGCCCAGGGGGGAGGGCGCGCGCCCTGCCTCGTGACCACCTTGGCCACCGTATCGTGTGGATTTTTCTTCTGGAATTTTCCGTATTTTCCAAAAATAAGCTCCGTCCGTATTTATCCCGTTTGGATTCTGTTTGATATTGATATTCTGCGAAACATAAAACATGCAACAGACAGGAACTGGCACTGGGCACTGGATCAATATGTTAGTCCCAAAAATAATATAAAAAGTTGCCAAAAAGTATATGAAAGTGAATAATATTGGCATGGAACAATAAAAAATTATCGATACGACGGAGACGTATCAGCATCCCCAAGCTTAATTCCTGCTCGTCCTCGAGTAGGTAAATGATAAAAAAGAATAATTTTTGATGTGGAATGCTACCTAGCATAATCTTGATCATAAGTCTAATCATGGCATGAATATTAAGACACGAGTGATTCAAAGCAATAGTCTATCATTTGACATAAAAACAATAATACTTTGAGCATACCAACCAAGCAATTATGTCTTATTGAAATAACATAGCCAAAGAAAACTCATCCCTACAAAATCATATAGTCTGGCTATGCTCTATCTTCGTCACACCAAATGCTCCCATCATGCAGAACCCCGATGACGAGCCGAGCAATTGGTTCATACTTTTTAACGCGCTTCAGCTTTTTCAACCCTCACGCAATACATGAGCGCAAGCCTTGGATATAGCACTATAGGTGGAATAGAATATAATGATGGAGGTTATGTGGAGAAGACAAAAAGGAGAAAGTCTCACATCGACTAGGCGTATCAACGGGCTATGGAGATGCCCATCAATAGATATCAATGTGAGGGAGTAGGGATTGCCATGCAATGGATGCACTAGAGCTATAAGTGTATGAAAGCTCAACAAAAGAAACTAAGTGGGTGTGAATCCAACTTGCTTTCTCATGAAGACCTAGGGCATTTGAGGAAGCCCATCGTTGGAATATACAAGCCAAGTTCTATAATGAAAATTCCCACTAGTATATGGAAGTGACAACATAGGAGACAATCTATATGAAGAACATGGTGCTACTTTGAAGCACAAGTGTTGTAAAAGGATAGTAACATTGCCCCTTCTCTCTTTTTCTCTCATTTTTTTGGGCCTTCTCTTTTTTTGGCCTTTCTCTTTATTTATTTTTTTATTTATTTTTTTATTTATTTTTTTCGTCCGGAGTCTCATCCCGACTTGTGGGGGAATCATAGTCTCCATCATCCTTTCCTCACTGGGGCAATGCTCTAATAATGAAGATCATCACACTTTTATTTACTTACAACTCAATATTGCAACTCGATATCTAGAACAAAGATATGACTCTATATGAATGCCTCCGGCGGTGTACCGGGATGTGCAATGATCTAGCGTAGCAATGACATCAAAAAACGGACAAGCCATGAAAACATCATGCTAGCTATCTTACGATCATGCAAAGCAATATAACAATGAATGCTCAAGTCATGTATATGATGATGATGGAAGTTGCATGGCAATATATCTCGGAATGGCTATGGAAATGCCATGATAGGTAGGTATGGTGGCTGTTTTGAGGAAGATATAATGAGGCTTATGTGTGATAGAGCGTATCGTATCACGGGGTTTGGATGCACCGGCGAAGTGTGCACCAACTCTCGAGGTGAGAAAGGGCAATGCACGGTACCGAAGAGGCTAGCAATGATGGAAGGGTGAGAGTGCGTATAATCCATGGACTCACATTAGTCATAAAGAACTCATATACTTATTGCAAAAGTTTATTAGCCCTCGAGGCAAAGTAATACTACGCATGCCCCTAGGGGGATAGATTGGTAGGAAAAGACCATCGCTCGTCCCCGACTGCCACTCATAAGGAAGACAATCAAAGAAACACCCCATGCTTCAAATTTGTCACACAACGGTTACCATACGTGCATGCTATGGGACTTCAAATATAAGTGAATCAAGAGAGTATAATTCTTTCTACAAAAGATATGCCCACGCTCTAACAAGTATAAGTGAAGCAAAAGAGCATTCTACAAATGGCGGTTGTCTGTATGAAGAGAAACAGGCAATCCAGACTTCAAATGATATAAGTGAAGCACATGAAGCATTCTATAAAGCCATACTCAAAAGATATAAGTGAAGTGCAATGAGCATTCTATAAATCAACCAAGGATTATCTCATACCAGCATGGTGCATAAAAGAAAAAGAAAAACCTAATTGCAAAAGACGCTCCAAGACTTGCACATAATGCATGAACGAAAAGAATTCGAAAACATACCGATACTTGTTGAAGAAAGAGGGGATGCCTCCCCAGCATCCCCAAGCTTAGACGCTTGAGTCTCCTTGAATATTTACTTGGGGTGCCTCGGGCATCCCCAAGATTGAGCTCTTGCCTCTCTTCCTTCTTCTCACATCGAGACATCCTCGATTAGACACTACATCCACACAAAACTTCAACAGAAAACTCGGTAAGATCTGTTAGTATAATAAAGCAAATCACCACTCTAAGTACTGTTGCAAACCAATTCATATTTTGTTTTTGCATTGTGTCTACTGTAATATAGCTTTTCCATGGCTTAATCCACTGATATAAATTGATAGATTCATCAAAACAAGTAAACTATGCATCAAAAATAGAATCTGTCAAAAACAGAACAGTCTGTAGCAATCTGAACATCCACCATACTTATGTTACCTCAACAATTCTACCAAAATTATGAAAAATAAAAAAGTTGTATAGGAAGACAGTGCAAAAAGAATCAGAACCAATTCACGTTCCAGTTAAAAATGTAAAATCGCGCACTACAGCCAAAGTTTCTGTCCTGCACCGTACAAACCAACAAGCATTGTAAACATCCTAAAGGCAAACCTTGGCACATTATTTTTACAATACAATGGAATTGTACAAGGGGATAATTATTTTTGTTGAAAAGTTTCTGTAATCAAGATTCACAAAGTCTCCGTGAGCATGAACAAAGTTCAAGGCTAGCTCCCACTTCAACAATGCTTGTCTTTCTCACTTTCACTTTCCTTTTTGAAAAGTTTTAGGTTCCCCTCTTTATTTTTTTATTTTAAACTATATGAAAGCACTCAACAGAAATAAATGACTCTCTAAAACTTCCGGGTTGTCTCCCTGGCAGCGCTTTCTTTAAAGCCATTAAGCTAGGCATATAGTGCTCAAGTAATGAATCCACCCGGATCCCAAGGTATATCAAAGCCAATTTTAATTAACAATGATTTGTAATTTAGTAGTGAGCACAAAGTAAATAATATATCATGCAACAACGAAGTCTAACTCTCTTCCTATGCATCGGCATGTCATAAGAGAACAATTCATACACACCGAGCAAAGGCCAATGCATAGTATAAGTAGTTTCTTGCAATTCTATCGTGTTGGAAACATAGAGAGGTGAAGACATAGTTCCTCTCTCATAATAATTGCAAGTAGGAGCAGCAAGCACATGCATATTACATTCATCAAAATCATTTTCAGGACCGCGACTTAATGCCACATCGATCTAGCATGTAACACCTCATATCACTTTGTGGCCTCACGCACGGTATTCCCACGGGTGTCGCCTTACCTTTGCCCGGGACTGTTTGCGCCTTTTGGCACACGTGTATGATAGTGTCGCTAGCATCCATATGATAAGGAGCCCGGGCTGACATGGCTAGTCGTAAACCCAAAGTGGCACAAACTTACAGGGACAGGCATCCATGACCCAGCATCGATCGTGTCGCTCATCAGCGAGTGAATCCAGGCTGTAGCACTGGGCTAGCAGGACTCCGGTGAATCGGGCTGTAGCGGGCTAACAGGACTCCGGTATTCATCGCGTGACATTTCCCCGAAGGGACAGACACAGGAACGAAGAAGGACACATGCCGGCCAGCCTAGGTGTTCCGGAGCAGTAGCAAGCTACCATGGCTCAGTGGAAGCACTAGGAGACATTTCCCGGTAAGAAAGGCTAATAAGGATAAACAACTAGATAGTCAGATCCCACACATACCAAGCATTTCAATAACATACACACAATATGCTCGATATGTGCAAATACAACATGGCATCACAACATGACTCTACGACTCACGTATTTTATTCAATAGGCTCCGAGGAGCGAGATATTACAAACATGGGTCTCATGACCCAACATTCAGAGCATACAAGTCAAAGCACAAGCGTAAGCTTAACATGTCTGAGTACAAACATTTACAAATGAAAAAGGCTGAGAAGCCTGACTATCTACTAGATCCTGCCGAGGGCACAAGATCGTAGCTGAGGTAACAAGCTAAACGTCGAAGTCCACGCGGAACTACTAACGAGACCGAAGTCTTTCTGCAAAAACATAAAATAGGCAAACGTGAGTACAAATGTACCCAGCAAGACTTACATCAGAACTAACTACATATGCATCATTATCAACAAAGGGGATGGTGGGGTTTAACTGCCGCAAGCCAGCTTTGACTCGGTGGCTATCCTAAACTACGACTGCAAGTAACTCTTTTGAGGTGGCGCACACGAGTCCACATATTCACCATATCAATACACCACTATGGATCAGCTCCCGTCTCCCTACGAGAACGCCATCCATAGCACTCACGCTTATCTTGCATATTTTAGAGTATCCACTTTCACTTGTCTATGAACTGTTATAGGCAACCCAGAAGTCCTTCACCGCGGACACGGCTATTCGAATAGATGATGCTAACCCTGCAGGGGTGTACTTCTTCACACACGCTCTCACCACTTACCGCCGTTTACACGACATGTACTTGGCAACATTCAAGCGGAAGCCCAACGTGGGTGTCGGCCACGACCTACCTAAACACTCAAGTCTCTAGTCCAGGTTTATCGCCTATTCAGGTTCCATCTGCAGGGAGTCCGGCTGAGGTTTCCACATACGGCCCCGAACGATGTGTACAGGGTTCCGTGACACCAAACGGGCGCCCGGTATACCCGGCCACGTGCCTACTGCATCACAGCCCACCCCTCCGGTCAGTGCTGCCCACGACCTCCAGCATACTACAAACACCAGAAACTACTTGCAACTCCTGGACAGAGGACAAGGGTGAATAAGAAGCCGAGAGGGTCCATTGGTTTCGGGCCCAATGCGTGGTAGTATCTGTTTCATGGATCACAAACACAGAATCAGTTCCTGAGGACGGCTTTAATGAGACAACCCACCATGTACTCCTACATGGCCTCTCGGCGCTACCTTTACCAAATCGTGTTCACACACTTAGCTCACACAGAGAAGGACATGTTCACACACCTATGACTCATCCCCGATGAATCAGACCTTACTCAACTCTAAGCAGTACCAGGCATGACAAACAAGCATGAATGAGTAGGCACATCAGGGCTCAAACAACTCCTACTCATGCTAGTGGGTTTCATCTATTTACTGTGGCAATGACAGGTCATGCAGAGGATAAAGGGGTTCAGCTACCGCAGCAAGTAACAGATGAATCGTTGTTGTCCTAATGCAGTAAAAGAGAGCAGGAGCGAGAGAGTAGGATTGTATCGGAATGAACAAGGGGTTTTTGCTTGCCTGGCACTTCTGAAGATAGCATTGAGTCTTCATCAGTGTCAACGATCACAACGTCGGCACAACGTCTACCGAGGGGGAACAACACCGGCAAATAGAGAAGAAACACGATCAATGCAATGCACAATATGATGCATGCTATAAAATGGCATTATGAATATGTTTTGGGCTAATGCAAGCTAAATCAGATTGAGATGAGTCCATTTGAACCAAAGATTCAAATGAAACCCATTTTATGAAGTCATAAAGGTGAATTAACTTGTTTCATCTAAACAGCAAGGTTAAAGTGTTCTAACATGCATGAAACCAGTACAAATGGATAGATTGGATTTTTCTGATCATTTTTCATATATAATTTGTTTGGTTTGGAGCTACGGTTGAATTTCTATGAATTTTTGAAGTTTTGGATATTTTCTAGAATTTCCTGTATAAGAATAATTCCAGTAATTGAATTAATGCGTCAGCATTGCGTCAGGGTGACGTCAGCAGGTCAAAGGCGCCAGCCTAGGTCAAACCTGACGGCTGGGACCCATGGGTCAGCGTAACAGGGCTGGTTTGGGTGGATGACATGTGGGACCAGTCAACGGCCGCGTCAGCAAAGTCAATGCTGACGTGTGGGTTCCAGTGGGTTATGAACTAATCTAAACAGAAAAATTAAATTAAACTAAACAGGCACAGGGCCCACATGGCAGTGGCACTAGGGGTGGTTTAGCTGGGTCATTAGTGGCTAACTAAACCGGGATTAGGCCGACGGCTCGTCGCCGGCGAGGTCAGTGGCAGCGGAGCGCGTCGGGTTTTGCCCACAGGTGACCATTTGGACGACGGATTGGTGCTACGCGTAGCTGGGGGTCGCGCGCATCTGGTAGTGCAAGTGGGAGGAGCTGGGGTGGAGCAAGCTCGCCGGAGTCGAGCTCGTGGCGGAGGCCGGAGTACGGCGAGCTCGGGTTCGGTGTTAGGGGGCACGGCAGAGCTAGCGGATGGGTGCGCTCGGCTCCTGGGAGCAAGCTGAAAGCTGTGATGCGCTTGGACGCGTGTGGCAGCAGCTATGGTCGTGGCGGCGACATGGCCGGAGGAACCGAGCTCACGGCTCCGGTGGAATCGGTGGCTACATGGTGCAAATAACGCGGGGAAGAGAGGGGTTAGTGGCAGGAGCTCACAGAGGTTTGAACAGGGCGGAAAACGAACTCGGGGAGGCGTCAGGGAGGGCACACGGTCGACGGCGATCTCGGCGGCCGAAGCTTGAAGAAGAGGTCGGGGAAGCCGCTGTAGGGCGCGTCTGCTCGTGTGGCTTGGCGGGGACGGTGTAGAGATCAGCGGCGGAGCTTCTGGACCTGGCGGCAGGGCGAGGGAGGGCTGGTGGCTGCGGCTATGGCAAACGGCGGCGACGGCGCGTTCGGGTGGCTGTGCGCGAGAGAAACAGAGGAGGGGGGAAGCACGGGAGAGAGTGAGAGAGCGGTCGGGGCTGGGTGGCATCGCGAGGGAGGCCCAGGGCAACGAGGGGAAAGCGGCAGGAAGCAGGAGGTGGCACGGGCGGCGGTGCGCGCGCGTCGGGCACGCGCCCGTCCTCCTGGCAGGGAGGAAGACTACAGGAGAGGGGCCAGGTGGGCTGGGCCGCACAGGTGGGCTGCCAGCACAGGAGCTGGGCCGGTTGCTGGCGCCAGGTAAGTCCTTCTCTCCCTCTCTTCTAATTGTTTTTGTTTTTCTATTATTCTGTAACTTCAGGGCTTTATTAAAAATACTTCAACAGATCCAGAAATCATGAAACTGCTCAATGCCACTGTTTGGAATATAACCAACAGCAAACATTTTAGTTTATGATTATTTGAGCATTTAAAATATTGTATAGCATTTAAATGCCCAAATGCAAATAGAGTATGATTTAATTCAGAGCCCAATATGTCCTGCAAAAATATAAACCATTTTTCGTAGATGCTTCCACCTCAAACCAGAAATGTTGAACATTTTTAGAGGGCATTTTGAGTTCAATGAAAAAGATTTTATTTTGACCCTAGTTGAATTCATTTGATGCTAGGGTTTAAGCATCCCCATTTCAAGTTTAAATTAAAATGAAAATGATGCATGGATGCAATGCCACTAATTACAAGAAGATTTCTAGGGCTGTGACAACTCACCACCACTATACAAGAATCTCGTCCCGAGATTCAAGACGTGAGGTAAGAAGACAGAGGGGACACGAAGCTAACACGGTCTTCATGATCCAATTGCCCTTCTTGAGGATGTTGATTCATTGCTTCAAATTTATCTTGACGTCTTGCCTTGAGAGCTACAACCAGCATGACCACGAGTAGAAGGAATAAGTTTAGAAGAATCGATATTCTTGAGGTTCGAGCAACTTAGGATCATCTTAATGATCACAAGATCAGCTCACGGAATAAGACATGAAAACATCTCTGGAGCTGAGAGGCAAAACATGCATCAGGAGCGACAGAAGAAACAATTTGACGAGGGTTTCAAAGTAGCGAGGGAAATTGCCATAATTCCAAAACGGGGCACCTCAGGGGTGGTGACTCGAAGAACTGTTCCTTAAGTGGCAAAAAGAATTACTTTTGATCCATAGATCATTTAAACTCTTCATACCATCTTAAGGCAAATCATAACCGTTCAGTTGAAGGAGTCCGGATGAGTGACATACCCGGACGAGTATGGATGATGTGGATTACCTGGTTGAAGACAACATAAGGGGTGATTTTGCTTATCACCGGAAATGGATGAGGTCCATGGTGGAATGGCACAATTGCGGTGCAAGCTGGAAGAAAAATTGCAAATGCTGGGAATGATTCCAGTAACTAGGGAGAAACTCAACAGTAGAGAGTGAGTCCACCATTGAAAAGATATAGCATAACCGAGGAGGCTGGGAACAATCCCAGTTAGTGGCTATGACAGCACCTAGTGCTTGTGCGTGTTCTCAAGAACTTGAGCATTTCCACATTCATCAAGGTTTTACCAATATCCGTGACAAGGATTCCGGCAACACATCATACCACCATGATGGATATTGATGGAGGATGCAGATGCAAAGGAAGATATCTCTTCTTAGATTTTCACCTTAGCAAAGCCAAGAGAACAAAATCTGGACGATCGACTGAGAGACATTTAGCACTCCGCTTCTAATGTTCTCCTTGATGTACTAGCGTATCCCATTCATAGATATGGTTTGATATCTAAAACATCAAGTAAAAGGTCGGACTTTGGCAACACAAAATCCATAAGGGAACAACTAGGGAGTAAATCCTTCAAAATCCCTATGGGGAGGTGGCCAACTTTCTCAATCAAGATACTACAATAACAGGTCTTCCGGCTGGCTGTGTTGGCCACGACATCCACTTACCGGATTACAAAGAGACCGATATTATAGTTCTTGGGAGATGTTCCAACCATCATATCTGCTTGAGATTCAGATCTGGTTGGTGTCAGAATAATCTGGACTCATCGAGTCTAGAAAGTAAAATGAAAGTTTGCAACACAAATCGACAAGATAACATTGCGAGATTCTCGGGAAATGGACTACGGAAGTAAGCTCCAAAACATGAGCTGGTTCTGCTACAAACATGTGAACACGTTGTCCCAGACAAGCATGGCCACGTAGTAGTCCTATAATAAAACACGACCGAGTTCCGGAGGGGAACCATCATTAATGATATCGAAGTCTCCGCGTGGTAATCTAAAGTATTCACTTTAAAACAGACTCCTTTATCTGGAACAAATCAATCAGTGGCTTGGTGTGCTAGGAATGCATATAGAATGAAGATGATCAGTCTATCAGACCATAGAATACTTCGCACATGCATGACTGACTTGGGATGATCCCGGAGGGAACAAAACTAACTTTCTCAAATTCACGGTGGCAACTTGCACCTAATGCACATGAATTCGAGGAAGTCACTTCTTCCATCCAAGCATAAGCTTCATGAACGGAACACGAAGGCATTGCTTACAAAGGTTTCCAACTCTAACTTGATGTTCAACATGAATCATGGAGGAGACAAGATGCTGCTGATGGGCTCAACAGCAACTCATCAGAATTACCATATCACTGGACTTCCACCATCATGTGATCAAGGTGATAGCATTGGTCAGACCCAAAGAGTATAACGGTGTATGCTCGAGGAATCAACCACGAGTGAGACAACATTACGAACATCGTTGGTTCTAATTTGACTTGACAATAGCCCATACTCAAGTCAAAGTTTTGACAAGGCAATAGATCCAACAACTGATCATAGGGACCAATCGGTGAAGATATCATCTTTCTTCAACAACCACACAAACACAAGGATATCCCTTTGAAAATGAACTAAGTCGGACAAACTTTCATCTTCCAACTCTCCAAGTTGTTGTTCAGTTTACCAACTAGCTCAGGGTATCAAACACAGATTTTTGGAGAAGGGGTGGTTTACGGAAAACCAACTTGATCACGAACCCAACATAGCGGTCAAGTGACAACCTGGTAGTACTTCCGAGAAGATATTCAGAAAATTACAAACCACCAATATGTTATTAAGCTCGAGAACAATCTTGCTTCCGAGGCAAGATGATGTGATCAATTAAGCAAGGGATTGAAATCCTAACTCATTGATCAAAGAGTGCGCCAGAAATAAGGACTAGGTAGCACGATCTGTCTTAGAATGATGATTTAATAATCAACATGCTAAGTATGAGAATATTTTCCATTTACTACCAAGCAATGAGGTTGCTAGGAGTATTGAGTTCACACATCACATTCCATTTGTCGGTATTCCGGTTGCAACAAAACAGGGACCGAGGAATGAAAAATTATGGAGAGAGTATCACTGTATCAAGAATTCATAAGAGGTTGTACAATTCCCATGACATTCTTGACATAAGATGGCAATACTCCAGGGTGGAACAGATTAGAAGCTAGATTGGCATTTCATCTGCGGAATACAACTGCTTTGACCCAATCCTAGAAATGGACAAGGTACTGGAGTTTGTTTCTCCTAGTCATTCCGAATAGAATGGCTTGACGGACCACAGAAGTAAAAGGCATCGATGAACACGAATGCACGACTACTCCTGACTATCAATCAATAGACGAAGGTCAGGATACAACTAAAAGGGGACAACTCAAAGGAACATATGATTTTCTGAGTTGTGGATGCATAGATTAGTATGTCGAACCAAGTTCAACAAATTTCTTCCGGATAATCCATGCGGAGAGGTAGGATTGGCAGAGTTACAGCATGGAATCGAGAACTCGTCAAGAGCACTCTAGTTGTGATCTTTCGGTTCAGCGAGGAACTTCTGCCAAGAATGGTTCATAGTATTTGGAAGAAGGAAATACCACGGACCTCGAGAACTAGTGCAAAGGTTACTAATAACATAAAGGAACGAGCAAACACTATCAACATGAAGTAAGTAGGGTGAGTCTTGGGTTCAAAACCCAGGAATAGAATACCTACTACTGAATGGCATCACGGGATGCTTTTGAGAATAATGGCTAGAATCATCACACTGGGAACACAAAATATGGCTAGATTACTAGATGGTTTCGTAAGACGCCTAGGGTCATAATAATAGCTTCAACATATACGTTGAGGCAACAAAGTACCTCAACTTACCGATTAGTGTGCTTAATCTAACCAAAAAGGACATCGGGAACGGAAAGAAAGGATTTGCAAATGCATCAGACTATTTAGAGACCTGGGATGACTCGGACATCATAACGGCTGTAAATGCTCAAAATGATTTGAGACATCCTGCAAAAATGGTGGCATAACCACTCAGAAGCAAAAAATCAAGGTTCCGAGACCAACTATGGACACACGGAAGTAGTATAAACTGAACTAGGGCTTAAAACCAACAATCTTAAAAGTCTATGGATTAGTAACACGTCATCCTGATAGATAGATGAGAAGCCTAGTTCCTAAACCCCGTAGAAGAGAAGAGGTTGACTCGGGTCAGAAGGCCATGAGGTGTATGGAGTAAAAAGAGCCTTACGTTCACTCCCACAATCAATTCCCCTATATAACTAAAGCATTTCTAGACTCAACTTCGACCAGTTTGGCTTGGTACTCCCACAGGCAGTCAGGCTCTGATACCAAAGCTGTCAGGACCCCGACTCAATGCCACATCGATCTAGCATGTAACACCTCATATCACTTTGCGGCCTCACGCACGATATTCCCACGGGTGTTGCCTTACCTTTGCCCGGGACCGTTTGCGCCTTTTGGCACACGTATATGATAGTGTCGCTAGCATCCATATGATAAGGAGCCCGGGCTGACATGGCTAGTCGTAAACCCAAAGTAGCACAAACTTACAGGGACAGGCATCCATGACCCAGCATCGAACATGTCGGTCATCAGCGAGTGAATCCAGGCTGTAGCACTAGGCTAGCAGGACTCCGGTGAACCGGGCTTAGCGGGCTAACATGACTCCGGTATTCATCGCGTGACATTTCCCCGAAGGGACAGACACAGGAACGAAGAAGGACACATGCCGGCCAGCCTAAGTGTTCCGGAGCAGTAGCAAGCTACCATGGCTCAGTGGAAGCACTAGGAGACATTTCCCGGTAAGAAAGGCTACTAAGGATAAACAACTAGATAGTCAGATCCCACACATACCAAGCATTTCAATAACATACACACAATATGCTCGATATGTGCAAATACAACATGGCATCACAACATGACTCTACGACTCACGTATTTTATTCAATAGGCTCCGAGGAGCGAGAGATTACAAACATGGGTCTCATGACCCAACATTCAGAGCATACAAGTCAAAGCACAAGCGGAAGCTTAACATGTCTGAGTACAGACATCTACAAATGAAAAAGGCTGAGAAGCCTGACTATCTACTAGATCCTACCGAGGGCACAAGATCGTAGCTGAGGTAACAAGCTAAACATCGAAGTCCACGCAGAACTACTAACGAGACCGAAGTCTTTCTGCAAAAACATAAAATAGGCAAACGTGAGTACAAATGTACCCAGCAAGACTTACATCAGAACTAACTACATATGCATCATTATCAACAAAGGGGATGGTGGGGTTTAACTGCAGCAGCCAGCTTTGACTCGGTGGCTATCCTAAACTACGACTGCAAGTAACTCTTTTGAGGTGGCGCACACGAGTCCACATATTCACCATATCAATACACCACTATGGATCCGCTCCCGTCTCCCTACGAGAACGCCATCCATAGCACTCATGCTTATCTTGCGTATTTTAGAGTATCCACTTTCACTTGTCTATGAACTGTTATAGGCAACCCAGAAGTCCTTCACCGCGGACACGGCTATTCGAATAGATGATGTTAACCCTGCAGGGGTGTACTTCTTCACACACGCTCTCACCACTTACCGCCGTTTACACGACATGTACTCGGAAACCTTCAAGCGGAAGCCCAACGTGGGTGTCGGCCACGACCTACCTAAACACTCAAGTCTCTAGTCCAGGTTTATCGCCTATTCAGGTTCCATCCGCAGGCAGTCCGGCCGAGGTTTCCACATACGGCCCCGAACGATGTGTACAGGGTTCCGTGACACCAAACAGGCGCCCGGTATACCCGGCCACGTGCCTACCGCATCACAGCCCACCCCTCCGGTCAGCGCTGCCCACGGCCTCCAGCATACTACAAACACCAGAAACTACTTGCAACTCCTGGACAGAGGACAAGGGTGAATAAGAAGCCGAGAGGGTCCATTGGTTTCGGGCCCAATGCGTGGTAGTATCTGTTTCATGGATCACAAACACAGAACTCAGTTCCTGAGGACGGCTTCAATGAGACAACCCACCATGTACTCCTACATGGCCTCTCACCGCTACCTTTACCAAATCGTGTTCACACACTTAGCTCACACACAGAAGGACATGTTCACACACCTCTGACTCATCCCCGATGAATCAGACCTGACTCAACTCTAAGCAGTAGCAGGCATGACAAACAAGCATGAATGAGTAGGCACATCAGGGCTCAAACAACTCCTACTCATGCTAGTGGGTTTCATCTATTTACTGTGGCAATGACAGGTCATGCAGAGGATAAAGGGGTTCAGCTACCGCAGCAAGTAACAGATGAATCGTTGTTGTCCTAATGCAGTAAAAGAGAGCAGGAGCGAGAGAGTAGGATTGTATCAGAATGAACAAGGGGTTTTTGCTTGCCTGGCACTTCTGAAGATAGCATTTAGTCTTCATCAGTGTTAACGATCACAACGTCGGCACAACGTCTACCGAGGGGGAACAACACCGGCAAACAGAGAAGAAACACGATCAATGCAATGCACAACATGATGCATGCTATGACATGGCATTATGAATGTGTTTTGGGCTAATTCAAGCTAAATCAGATTGAGATGAGTCCATTTGAACCAAAGATTCAAATGAAACCCATTTTATGAAGTCATAAAGGTGAATTAACTTGTTTCATCTAAACAGCAAGGTTAAAGTGTTCTAACATGCATGAAACTAGTACAGATGGATATATTGGATTTTTCTGATCATTTTTCATATATAATTTGTTTGATTTGGAGCTACGGTTGAATTTCTATGAATTTTTGAAGTTTTGGATATTTTCTGGAATTTCCTGTATAAGAATAATTCCAGTAATTGAATTAATGCGTCAACATTGCGTCAGGGTGACATCAGCAGGTCAAAGGCGCCAGCCTAGGTCAAACCTGACGGCTGGGACCCACGGGGCAGCGTAACAGGGCTGGTTTGGGTGGATGACATGTGGGACCAGTCAACGGCCGCGTTAGCAAAGTCAATGCTGACGTGTGGGTTCCAGTGGGTTATGAACTAATCTAAACAGAAAAATTAAATTAAACTAAACAGGCACAGGGCCTACATGGCAGTGGCACTAGGGGTGGTTTAGCTGGGTCATTAGTGGCTAACTAAACCGGGATTAGGCCACATCCCCAATCTTGAACTTCTGTGTCTCCTTAATTACTCTCATATCATGGTTTATCTTTTTATCAAAAGCTTCATCCACACCAAACTCAACAAGAACTCGTGAGATAGGTTAGTATAAACCAATGCAAAACCTTATCATTTTCTATTGTAACAAATCACCAAAATTATTATTCAACATTGTATACTAAATGCCACTGCATATTGAATACTCCTATCCTCAAATAGAATCATTAAACAAACAAACATATGCAAACAATGCAAGCATAACAGCAATGTGCCAAAACAGTACAGTCTATAAAGAATGCAAGAGTATCAATACTTCCCTAACTCCAAAAATTATGAGAAAAATACTGCGCTATATAAGATTTATCAGATCTCAATATGCAAAAAGTTTCAACATTATACCATTCTCTGACTTTTCTAGGGAATTTTTGCAACAGCGTTAAACTTTCTGTTTTGAAACAACAACATGTATACTAGCAAAATATGCATGGTAAAGGCTATCATTGACATTTTTATTGAAACTAAAGATGCAAAACATTATTCTAAATAACAACAAGCAAATACTAACAAAAGAAAATGACGCTCCAAGCAAAACACATATCATGGGTGCAAAGGTTTCTGATTTTCAGCAGGATCAACACAACTATCACCGTCAGCTATTCTAAAGGTCTTACTTGGCACTTTATTGAAACAAAAGATATAAAACATGATTACTACAGTAGCATAATAATCATGTGGACACACAAAAACAGTAAGGATAAATATTGGGTTGTCTCCCAACAAGCGCTTTTCTTTAATGCCTTTCTAGCTAGGCATGATGATGACAATGATGCTCACATAAAAGATAAGGATTGAAACATAACGGGAGCATCATGCGGCATATGACTAGCACATTTAAGCCTAACCCACTTCCTATGCATAGGGATTTTGTGAGCAAACAACTTATGGGAATAATAATCAACTAGCATGGGAAGGTAAAACAAGCACAACTTCAAGATTTTAAGCACATAGAGAGGAAACTTGATATTATTGCAATTCCTACAAGCATATATTCCTCCCTCATAATAATGTTCAGTAGCATCATGAATGAATTCAACAATATAACCAGAACCTAAAGCATTATTTTCATGGTCTACTTGCATGGAAATTTTACTACTCTCCACATAAGCAAAATTCTTCTCAGTCGGAATAGTGGAAGTATCATAAAAGACTTGAACACTAAAAATTGTTTCCACATTAAAAGAGTAATGTTTAGAAAAGGGTAATAATAATCATGACAAGTTTTATAAATATAATCATCACTACTTTTTATAGCATAAGTTTCATCACAATAATCATCATAAGTAGCAACTTCATTCTCATCATAATCGATTGAAACCTCTTCAAAGATAGTGGAATCATCACTAAATAAAGTTGACACTCTTCCAAATCCACTTTCATATTCATCACAATAAGATTCAATATCTTCCAAAATAGTAGGATAACTACTTCCTAAAGTTGATACTCTTGCAAACCACTTTCATCAATATAATCATCATAGGTAAGAGGCATGCTATCATCATAACAACTTTGCATATCAAAACTTGGGATGCTAAAAATATCATCTTCATTAAACATAGCATCCCCAAGCTTGGGACAAACATTAATTGCAGCAAATATATTCTCTCTACTTTTTGTAACATGGCATTTGCATTAATAAAGCATGAAAATTTGGACCAATAAAAACTTTTGCATTATTTGGCTTTTTATTTGGAGTTGGTTCTTCTCTCTGTGATTTTCAAGTACTCTTTAAAAGTCAACACAACTCCACCTCATATACTTCATCTCCTTTCCCCAAAACTTCTGCCCAATTATCACGCCATGTGTATAGTGCAATATAGTATTTTCTTACAAAAATAATTTGGCCAAATAGTATTTTCAAAAAATAGTTTTCCAAAACCCCCTGAATTAAGGTTTGCAATACAAGTACTTGATTTGGGGGATGAAAAATATTTCAAAGAGTATATTTGAAACCTATTAGATATAGGATTTCCATAAACCACAAAAATATAATTTTAAAGGTAATTTTCCTATTTTATTTAAAGGCTTTTTCTTTAGGCCAGAAATAGTCTTTAATAGGTTAAAATTATTTTAAAGCTTCAAAAATGTTTGAGGAAAATCAGGGAAACTCAGTGGACATATATTGTCCATATATAAGAGTTTCAACCCATGGTCATGTTCAAAATATTGGACAAAACCTCCCAAAACCATTCCTGCCCATTTCAAGGATTTGAAATATTTCTACAGGAAATATTTTCATAAAAATCCAAGGAAAATCCAGCAAGTCACAAATGCATATTGTGATCACCTTGCAAAGCCTCATCTCAATTAAGGTCATTTTGGTTCACCAAAATGCCCCAAAACCCCCTCTGACCAGAATCAAATTTGAACAACTTTGTACTACCAACTTTCTCTCCTTGACCCCAACTTTTGTGATCATGTTCACATGACCAAATGAGGCCACTACACCAAGTGGTACATCAAGGAGAAGTGATTTACTCAACTAGATCTGCACAAGTTCATTTTTGCTAATTTCTAGGGTTTACAAAAGTTGCATTGGCAACTTTGCCCAAATGAGCTCAAGATTGGTGGAAGGCTCTAATTATATGTGCCATTTCACCCTGTGGAGTCTCATGACAAATGAAAATCATCTACTTGCCCAAACCAGCATCGAACACCTTCTGCCACTTTACCAAAAACCCTGTTTGGTCCTCTTCCACTAATCTCCATGAGTTTTACTTTCTACCACAACCCCTCCTAGTCCCCCTCTAGCAGCTGGATGCTTTTCTGCCCGAGGAAGCAATGATGAAGGGGGGAAGAACCCCATTTTTCTTCTTTGGACAGTGGATTCCTCCCCCTCTCTCAGCCTCCTTCTCTCCGCTCAGCTTTCCAGAGCATCCAAGGCTCCCCAGGACTTTTGCCGACACCTCATGCAGCCTCCAGACACAAGTGGGCACGCGCGGACGCGGGAAAACCGCGGATGCCGGCCAAAGTCGCGCTCTGGAGCGCCTGGCAGGGCACCCGACCGTTGACGCTGCGTCCCCCGACCACCTCGAGCCTCCCCCGCGCGCCAGTCGATGCCCCCATTCCCTCTCTAACGGCCACCCGAGCCGATCCCGCGGGCACCCGTAGGCCACGCCTACGGTGGACCTCGGCCAGCCTATGAAAGGTGACCCCGAGACCCTTTCTCACTCCCTGCCGCTCCCCCACACTCCTAATCAACCTCCCGCAGCACCCATTCGTCTCCAGAGCCGCCCGAGCTCGAGATCGAGCTCGAGCTCCATCGCCTCGGCTTGTCAGCGTTTGCGCGATACAGGCCTCCTCCGCCCCCTTTTCTCTCGATCTGGAACCGCCCGGCCTCGCTGACCCTTTCCCCTCTCTCCCCCACTCTTTTTGCAGCCGGGAACGGCCGGAACCATCGACGCCTAAAGCACCTCCGCCGCTTGACCTCGTCGCCGGCGAACCAGGCTACTCCGGCGACCATCTCCACCACCACCCGAACGGCGACATCCCCCTGAGTCCAACGGTACCACCCACGCATCCTCCCATGCCCTATATCGCCGTCGGCGAGCTCGCCGTCGCCTCTGGACGGAGGTAGACGACGACGGCCATGGGCCCTATTCGTCAGCCTCACGCCCGACGGGTGGGACCCACCCGTCAGGTTTAAAAACGCATGCGCGTGCGCACCGGTTCGCCTGTCGGCTGAAGGCATACTTCACCTTTATGCCTTCGACGTGGCGGCCTCGCGCGGGCTGATTTCCCCCTAGGCCTGCTGCATTGTGGCCTTTCTGGCCCAGTGGCACAGTGCCACTTTTCTTTTTCTTTTTCTGTCACTTTTCCAAAAATTCATCAGGATAAAATATTTATCCAAATGCAATAAATCCAACTCCTAAAATCTTAGAATAATCCCACCTATTTATTGATGTAACTTTCACACACATCCATTACACTTTTCTGCACTGTTCAAATTTAAATTCAAATTTGAACAATAAAATCCCTGTTTAAAAATCCAGTACTCTGTCCCCCTAACTCCAAATCCAAAACTAAGAATTTTCCCCTTCTTAGATTTCCTCGTAGTATTTTACAAAAATAAGTTGACATTTTTCTGAGCACTTTGACTTTTCTATTTTTATTATTGTCTTATTTTTCCGTTGTTTTCTTGCGACGATTAGATCCCGTGTTTGATGAAGTAGTTGGAGAAGAAGAAGGAGAAGGGCCTGAAGACTCTGAAGACCAAGCCGATCAAGGCAAGCAGCCCTTTGACCATGACACCCCTCTTGTTCATCGGTACCCTTTTTTTTACCGATTGCATGATGATGAAATATGACGGTGGTAAACTTGTTGTGAACCACCACATGATGCATATCCTACCTATGACTTTACCTTGTTCATGATTGCATTGACAAGAGACTAGTTGATGCAGAATGATGCATGTGTACCATGAACTCTTCGTGGTTACATTATTTAAAAAACCCCATCGGGTGCCCCTAATGCCCTTGGGAGATGTTGAACTATGGACACCACTTGCGGAAGAAGTGATGTACCAAAGAGAGCTTTTGGTGTGTGTATAAAATGATGGATTAGATTTATGTGTGATTACCGTCCCAACCAAACATGTGCAACCACTCTACCCCTTTATGGGACGTGGCATTATTGATTACCTAGGCTGATACTAGCATGGGGCCCGCATTACTAGTGACGGGAGAGTCGTTGTTGCGCTCTCTCGGGACGGGGTCATGCGAGGTAGGGCGGCCATGACTATTTTTATAGGGCACCGGACACACCATTGGTACCCCGTGCTTGTGGTATGTGATAAATACGGGAGCGAGGCTCCACAGTTTTAAGATATGAAACATTGGGCACGGGGGTTACTACCAATCGAGTGGACTCTATGTTAGTGTAGTCTAGGGAAAGGTAGTGATCGGGTGCTTACCCCGGTTACTTGAGGTACCGCGGGATCGTGGATGACACGAAAGCTTCCCGAATCTTGTGGGTAAATTGCGCAACCTCTGCAGAGTGTCAAACTATTCGAATAGCTGTGTCCACGGTCATGGACAGTTGGGAGGTGCTACTTAAACTATGTCCAGAAATGTTACAACCTCGGTGCACGTGTGTGTAGAAGTGAACTATTTGTGTCAAGGTGGTGACTTGACATGTTGAATGGCATGGCATTGAATCAAACTCTATTTATGTTGATATCTGTAACCTGTTCTCAAGGTTACCCAAGTTCATTGATGCATACCCCACAAGTTGATAGGACATCCCAACTAGCTTGAAGCTAGGTTGCTTACTTGTTGTACAGTTGCATTGCTACTTTGAACCAAATCATGGGTTGCTTGCGAGTACATTCAAAGTACTCATTGGCTTGCCACTGGTTATTTAATTGACCAGGGATGGAAGAGCAGGAGTTCGAGGAAGAGTTCTTTGGTGACGAACACGCGAACTAGGACGCTTCCCAGTCAGAATGACTGTAGGGTTAGGCAGATGGCATGGGTTCTACTTATCAACGAAGATTTCCGCTACTTGTGTTTCATTTGATGTTCAGCACTTAAGGCTTTATCAATGTAAGACTTGACCATAATGGTCATAATTTGTGTAAGACGGTATGTATGGATGTAGGACTCTTGTTATTCAGCTTCTGTGTGTTCAATGAGCATTGATCTCTGGTATCACTGTACACGTGCATTCGGTGATCTCGACTTATGAGTCGGGGTCCCCACAGAGCTGGTATCAGAGCCATCCTGACTGTAGGAAGCCTTAGTTAGCATGGACCTTAGTTAGAGTGAGACTATCTACGAAATTACCTATATACCTATGTTTTCTGAAAATATCCCAAACATAGGACGCATTTCCTCTATTGACCCTTCCCCTGCCACCTTTGTAGATGGTCGTCGTACCCGAGGACTTACTGACCACCGGATTTCCCATGCTTCTCGAGGACAGCCTCAGGAAGTGTTGGGGAACGTAGTAATTTCTAAAAATTTCCTACGCACACGCAAGATCATGGTGATGGCATAGCAACGAGAGGGGAGAGTGTTCGTCCACGTACCCTCGTAGACCGTAAGCGGAAGCATTAGCACAACGCGGTTGATGTACTCGTACGTCTTCACGATCTGACCGATCCAAGCACCGAACATACGGGGCCTCCGAGTTCAGCACAGGTTCAGCTCGATGACGATCTCCATGCTCCGATCCAGCAGAGCTCCGGAGATGAGTTCGATCAGCACGACAGCGTGGTGACGATGATGATGCTCTACCGGCGCAGGGCTTCGCCTAAGCTCCGCGACAATATGACCGAGGTGGAATATGGTGGAGGGGGGCACCGCACACGGCTAAGGAACAATTCATAGATCAAATTGTCTGTCTTTGGGGTGCCCCCCCGCCCCCGTATATAAAGGAGCCAGGGGGAGGAGGCGGCCGGCCAAGGAGGGCGCGCCAAGGGGGGGGGTCCTACTCCCACCGGGATTAGGACTCCCTTCTTTCCAAGTAGGAGTAGGAGAAGGGGGGAAAGAGGAGGAAGAGGGGAAGGAAAGGGGGGGCGCCGCCCCCCTTCCCTTGTCCTATTCGGACTAGGAGGGGGAGGGGCGCGCGGCCCCCTCCTGGCTCCTTCCCTCTTCTCCCTCGTGGCCCATGTAGGGCAAATAACCCCCCGGGGGGGTTCCGGTAACCTCCCGGTACTCCGGTAAAATGCCGATTTCACCCGGAACGATTCTGATGTCCAAATATAGGCTTCCAATATATTGATATTTATGTCTCGACCATTTCGAGACTCCTCGTCATGTCCGTGATCACATTCGGGACTCCGAACAAACTTCGGTACATCAAAACTTATGAACTCATAATAAAACTGTCATCGTAACGTTAAGCGTGCGGACCCTACGGGTTCGAGAACTATGTAGACATGACCTAGAACTATTCTCCGTCAATAACCAATAGCGGGACCTGGATGCCCATATTGGTTCCTACATATTCTACGAAGGTCTTTATCGGTCAAACCGCATAACAACATACGTTGTTCCCTTTGTCATCGGTATGTTACTTGCCCGAGATTTGATCGTCGGTATCCAATACCTAGTTCAATCTCGTTACCGGCAAGTCTCTTTACTCGTTCTGTAATGCATCATCTCTTAACCAACTCATTGGTCACATTGCTTGCAAGGCTTATAATGATGTGCATTACCGAGAGGGCCCAGAGATACCTCTCCGACTATCGGAGTGACAAAACCTAATCTCGAAATACGCTAACTCAACATGTACCTTTGGAGACACCTGTAGTACTCCTTTATAATCACCCAGTTATGTTGTGACGTTTGGTAGTACCCAAAGTGTTCCTCCAGTAAACGGGAGTTGCATAATTCTCATAGTTATAGGAACATGTATAAGTCATGAAGAAAGCAATAGCAGTATACTAAACGATCAAGTGCTAGGCTAATGGAATGGGTCATGTCAATCACATCATTCTTCTAATGATGTGAGCCCACTAATCAAATGACAACACATGTCTATGGTTAGGAAACATAACCATCTTTGATTAATGAGCTAGTCAAGTAGAGGCATACTAGTGACTATAGGTTTGTCTATGTATTCACACATGTATCATGTTTCCGGTTAATACAATTCTAGCATGAATAATAAACATTTATCATGATATGAGGAAATAAATAATAACTTTATTATTGCCTCTAGGGCATATTTCCTTCAGGAAGTGCCAGTTCACTCGAGCCCCCACCTTCTCCTACCACGAGCACTGGATCAACAGCACTAAGAAGGAGTATCATGTGGAGGTAGTCATCAGGCCGAACGACTCCCCAACGAGTTGGTTCTTTGAGGGACCCCCAGATGGCGACCCTGCTTCTCGCCGTTGAGACTGCTGCTCTCAAGGCGTTGACTCGCCTTCGAGATCTTCTGCCGGAGATGGCAAGTGAGCCAGCCACTCGTTACCTGCCTTATCATAAGGAGGGTGATGACGAGAGCAGCGCACCAGCTCCACCCATGGACGAAGGACTTTCCCTCTGTTTCCAGACCTACTTCAGCTTGTGTGCTGACAGCCTGGCACAGCACTTGGCCTCGGAGTCGGTGCAGCTACGGAAGGAACTCCACGAGACCAAGGAACTCCTCCGCCTGGCTTAGACGAAGGCAGACAGGATCAAGAAGGATGGTGCACCCCTTGGACAGCCCGTTGTAGCCTATCGAGGCGGGTGACCCCCATAGGTCACACATGCCAAGGGGTCATCTCAGCCATGCCGTATGACGGCGAAGGACTATCGCAACCTCTTCACGGTGCCCCTGGCGAAGCAACGCCGTGTTCAGCTCCTCCACTCCCCCACTCCCTCAAGTGACGAAGAGACTGAGACAGATGAAGATGAGGAGGAAGACCCAGAGGAGCCAGAATACCCGACCGAGCATTCCACCACTTAGACACCGTTCAGGACTAGGATAGGCCAGTCCGTAACCCTTAAGGTAGGATAGGTCGTGTACCCCTTATGTGAAGTCGAGTCCATGTAATGGTTCAAATGAAACCATGTTGTGTTGTGTTTGCTTTCGACATGACCTAGAACTATTCTCGGTCAATAACCAATAGCGGGACCTGGATGCCCATATTGGTTCCTACATATTCTACGAAGATCTTTATCGGTCAAACCGCATAACAACATACGTTGTTCCCTTTGTCATCGGTATGTTACTTGCCCGAGATTTGATCGTCGGTATCCAATACCTAGTTCAATCTCGTTACCGGCAAGTCTCTTTACTCGTTCTGTAATGCATCATCTCTTAACCAACTCATTGGTCACATTGCTTGCAAGGCTTATAATGATGTGCATTACCGAGAGGGCCCAGAGATACCTCTCCGACTATCGGAGTGACAAAACCTAATCTCGAAATACGCCAACTCAACATGTACCTTTGGAGACACCTGTAGTACTCCTTTATAATCACCCAGTTACGTTGTGACGTTTGGTAGTACCCAAAGTGTTCCTCCGGTAAATGGGAGTTGCATAATTCTCATAGTTATAGGAACATGTATAAGTCATGAAGAAAACAATAGCAGTATACTAAACGATCAAGTGCTAGGCTAACGGAATGGGTCATGTCAATCACATCATTCTTCTAATGATGTGATCCCACTAATCAAATGACAACACATGTCTATGGTTAGGAAACATAACCATCTTTGATTAATGAGCTAGTCAAGTAGAGGCATACTAGTGACTATATGTTTGTCTATGTATTCACACATGTATCATGTTTCCGGTTAATACAATTCTAGCATGAATAATAAACATTTATCATGATATGAGGAAATAAATAATAACTTTATTATTGCCTCTAGGGCATATTTCCTTCAGTCTCCCACTTGCACTAGAGTCAATAATGTAGATTACATAGTAATGATTCTAACACCCATGGAGTCTTGGTGCTGATCATGTTTTGCTCGTGAGAGAGGCTTAGTCAACGGGTCTGCAACATTCAGATCCGTATGTATCTTGCAAATCTCTATTTCTCCCACTTGGACTTGGTCCCGAATGGAATTGAAGCGTCTCTTGATGTGCTTGGTCCTCTTGTGAAATCTGGATTCCTTTGCCAAGGTAATTGCACCAGTATTGTCATAGAAGATCTTCATTGGTCCCGATGCACTAGGTATGACACCTAGATTGGAAATGAACTCCTTCATCCAGACTCCTTCATTTGCTGCTTCAGAAGCAGCTATGTACTCCGCTTCACATGTAGATCCCGCCACGACGCTTTGTTTAGAACTGCACCAACTTACAACTCCACCGTTTAATAAAAACACGTATCCGGTTTGCGATTTAGAATCGTCCGGATCAGTGTCAAAGCTTGCATCGACGTAACCATTTACGACTAGCTCTTTGTCACCTCCATATACGAAAAACATATCCTTAGTCCTTTTCAGGTATTTCAGGATGTTCTTGACCGCTTTCTAGTGATCCACTCCTGGATTACTTTGGTACCTTCCTGCCAAGCTTATTGCTAAGCATACGTCAGGTCTGGTACACAACATTGCATACATGATAGAGCCTATGGCTGAAGCATAGGGAACATCTTTCATTTTCTCTCTATCTTCTGCTGTGGTCGGGCATTGAGTTTGACTCAACTTCACACCTTGTAGCACAGGCAAGAAACCTTTCTTTGTCTGATCCATTTTGAACTTTTTCAAAATTTTGTCAAGGTATGTGCTTTGTGAAAGTCCTATTAAGCGTCTTGATCTATCTCTATAGATCTTGATGCCCAATATGTAAGCAGCTTCACCGAGGTCTTTCATTGAAAAACTTTTATTCAAGTATCCCTTTATGCTATCCAGAAATTCTATATCATTTCAAATTAATAATATGTCATCTACATATAATATCAGAAATGCTACAGAGCTCCCACTCACTTTCTTGTAAATACAGGCTTCTCCAAAAGTCTGTATAAAACCATATGCTTTGATCACACTATCAAAGCGTTTATTCCAACTCCGAGATGCTTGCACCAGTCCATAAATGGAACGTTGGAGCTTGCACACTTTGTTAGCACCTTTTGGATCAACAAAACCTTCTGGCTGCATCATATACAACTCTTCTTCCAGAAATCTATTCAAGAATGCAGTTTTGACATCCATTTGCCAAATTTCATAGTCATGAAATGCAGCAATAGCTAACATGATTCGGACAGACTTAAGCATCGCTACGGGTGAGAAAGTCTCATCGTAGTCAACTCCTTGAACTTGTCGAAAACCTTTCACAACAAGTCAAGCTTTATAGACAGTTACATTACCATCAGCGTTAGTCTTCTTCTTAAAGATCCATTCATTTTCAATGGCTTGCCGATCATTGGGCAAGTCAACCAAAGTCCATACTTTGTTTTCATACATGGATCCCATCTCAGATTTCATGGCCTCTAGCCATTTTGCGGAATCTGGGCTCATCATCGCTTCCTCATAGTTCGTAGGTTCATCATGGTCAAGTAACATGACTTCCAGAATAGGATTACCGTACCACTCTGGTGCGGATCTTACTCTGGTAGACCTACGAGGTTCAGTAGAAACTTGATCTGAAGTTTCATGATCAATATCATTAGCTTCCTCACTAATTGGTGTAGTTGTCACAGGAACCGGTTCTTGTGATGAACTACTTTCCAATAAGGGAGTAGATATAGTTATCTCATCAAGTTCTACTTTCCTCCCACTCACTTCTTTCGAGAAAAACACCTTCTCTAGAAAGGATCCAATTTTAGCAACGAAAATCTTGCCCTCAGATCTGTGATAGAAAGTGTACCCAATAGTCTCTTTTGGGTATCCTATGAAGACACATTTCTCCGATTTGGGTTCGAGCTTATCTGGTTGAAGTTTCTTCACATAAGCATCGCAGCCCCAAACTTTAAGAAACGACAACTTTGGTTTCTTGCCAAACCACAGTTCATAAGGCATTGTCTTAATGGATTTTGATGGTGCCCTATTTAACATGAATGCGGCCGTCTCTAAAGCATAACCCCAAAACGATAGCGGTAAATCATTAAGAGACATCATAGATCGCACCATATCTAGTAAAGTACGATTACGACGTTCGGACACACCATTTCGTTGTGGTGTTCCGGGTGGCGTGAGTTGCGAAACTATTCCGCATTGTTTCAAGTGCAGACCAAACTCGTAACTCAAATATTCTCCTCCACGATCAGATCGTAGAAACTTTATTTTCTTGTTACGATGATTTTCCACTTCACTCTGAAATTCTTTGAACTTTTCAAATGTTTCAGACTTGTGTTTCATTAAGTAGATATACCCATATCTGCTCAAATCATCTGTGAAGGTGAGAAAATAACGATACCCGCCGCGAGCCTCAACATTCATTGGACCACAAACATCAGTATGTATGATTTCCAACAAATCAGTTGCCCGCTCCATAGTTCCGGAGAACGGCGTTTTAGTCATCTTGCCCATGAGGCACGGTTCGCAAGTACCAAGTGATTCATAATCAAGTGATTCCAAAAGCCCATCAGTATGGAGTTTCTTCATGCGCTTTACACCGATATGACCCAAACGGCAGTGCCTCAAATAAGTTGCACTATCGTTATCAACTCTGCATCTTTTGGTTTCCACACTATGAACATGTGTATCACTACTATCGAGATTCAATAAGAATAGACCACTCTTCAAGGGTGCATGACCATAAAAGATATTACTCATATAAATAGAACAACCATTATTCTCTGATTTAAATGAATAACCGTCTCGCATCAAACAAGATCCAGATATAATGTTCATGCTCAACGCTGGCACCAAATAACAATTATTTAGGTCTAAAACTAATCCCGATGGTAGATGTAGAGGTAGCGTGCCGACCGCGATCACATCGACTTTGGAACCATTTCCCACGCGCATCGTCACCTCGTCCTTAGCCAATCTTCGCTTAGTCCGTACTCCCTGTTTCGAGTTGCAAATATTAGCAACAGAACCAGTATCAAATACCCAGGTGCTACTGCGTGCATTAGTAAGGTACACATCAATAACATGTATATCACATATACATTTGTTCACTTTGCCATCCTTCTTATCCGCCAAATACTTGGGGCACTTCTGCTTCCAGTGTCCAGTCTGCTTGCAGTAGAAGCACTCAGTTTCAGGCTTAGGTCCAGACTTGGGTTTCTTCTCTTGAGCAGCAACTTGCTTGCCGTTCTTTTTGAAGTTCCCCTTCTTCTTCCCTTTGCCCTTTTTCTTGAAACGGGTGGTCTTGTTAACCATCAACACTCGATGCTCCTTCTTGATTTCTACCTCCGCAGCATTTAGCATTGCAAAGAGCTCGGGAATAGTCTTGTTCATCCCTTGCATATTATAGTTCATCACGAAGCTCTTGTAGCTTGGTGGCAGTGATTGGAGAATTCTGTCAATGACTCTATCATCAGGAAGATTAACTCCCAGTTGAATCAAGTGATTATTATACCCAGACATTTTGAGTATGTGTTCACTGACAGAACTATTCTCCTCCATCTTGCAGCTATAGAACTTATTGGAGACTTCATATCTCTCAATCTGGGCATTTGCTTGAAATATTAACTTCAACTCCTGGAACATCTCATATGCTCCATGACGTTCAAAACGTCGTTCAAGACCCAGTTCTAAGCCGTAAAGCATGGCACACTGAACTATCGAGTAGTCATCAGCTTTTCTCTGCCAGACGTTCTTCACGTCGTCAGTTGCATCAGCAGCAGGCCTGGCACCCAGCGATGCTTCCAGGATGTAACTTTTCTGTGCAGCAATGAGGATAATCCTCAGGTTACGGACCCAGTCCGTGTAATTGCTACCATCATCTTTCAACTTTGCTTTCTCAAGGAACGCATTAAAATTCAGCGGAACAACAACACGAGCCATCTATCTACAAACAAACATAGACAAGAAAAATACTATCAGGTACTAAGTTCATGATAAATTTAAGTTCAATTAATCATATTACTTAAGAACTCCCACTTAGACAGACATCTCTCTAGTCATCTAAGTGATCACGTGATCCAAATCAACTAAACCATGTCCGATCATCACGTGAGATGGAGTAGTTTCAATGGTGAACATCACTATGTTGATCATATCTACTATATGATTCACGCTCGACCTTTCGGTCTCCGTGTTCCGAGGCCATATCTGTATATGCTAGGCTCGTCAAGTATGACCTGAGTATTCCGCGTGTGCAACTCTTTTGCACCCGTTTGTATTTGAACGTAGAGCCTATCACACCCGATCATCACGTGGTGTCTCAGCACGAATAACTTTCGCAACGGTGCATACTCAGGGAGAACACTTCTTGATTATTAAGTGAGAGATCATCTTAAAATGCTACCATCAATCAAAGCAAGATAAGATGCATAAAGGATAAACATCACATGCAATCAATATAAGTGATATGATATGGCCATCATCATCTTGTGCGTGTGATCTCCATCTTCGAAGCACCATCGTGATCACCATCGTCACCGGCGCGACACCTTGATCTCCATCGTAGCATCGTTGTCGTTACGCCGTCTATTGCTTCTACGACTATCGCTACCGCTTAGTGATAAAGTAAAGCAATTACAGGGCGTTTGCATTTCATACAATAAAGCGACAACCATATGGCTCCTGCCAGTTGCCGATAACTTCGGTTACAAAACATGATCATCTCATACAATAAAATATAGCATCACGTCTTGACCATATCACATCACAACATGCCCTGCAAAAACAAGTTAGACGTCCTCTACTTTGTTGTTGCAAATTTTACGTGGCTGCTACGGGCTTAGCAAGAACCGTTCTTACCTACGCATCAAAAAACCACAACGATAGTTCATCAAGTTGGTGCTGTTTTAACCTTCGCAAGGACCGGGCGTAGCCACACTCGATTCAGCTAAAGTGAGAGAGACAGACACCCGCCAGCCACCTTTAAGAACGAGTGCTCGTAACGGTGAAACCAGTCTCGCGTAAGCGTACGTGTAATGTCGGTCCGGGCCGCTTCATCTCACAATACCGCCGAACCAAAGTATGACATGCTGGTAAGCAGTATGACTTGTATCGCCCACAACTCACTTGTGTTCTACTCGTGCATATAACATCAACGCATAAAAACTAGGCCCAGATGCCACTGTTGGGGAACGTAGTAATTTCAAAAAAATTCCTACGCACACGCAAGATCATGGTGATGGCATAGCAATGAGAGGGGAGAGTGTTCATCCACGTACCCTCGTAGACCGTAAGCGGAAGCGTTAGCACAACGCGGTTGATGTAGTCGTACGTCTTCATGATCCGACCAATCCAAGCACCGAACGTACGGGGCCTCCGAGTTCAGCACACGTTCAGCTCGATGACGATCTCCGTGCTCCGATCCAGCAGAGCTCCGGAGATGAGTTCGATCAGCACGATGGCGTGGTGACGATGATGATGCTCTACCGGCGCAGGGCTTCGCCTAAGCTCCGCGACGATATGACCGAGGTGGAATATGGTGGAGGGGGGCACTGCACACGGCTAAGGAACGATCCGTAGATCAACTTGTGTGTCTTTGGGGTGCCCCCCCCCGCCCCCGTATATAAAGGAGCCAGGGGGAGGAGGCGGCCGGCCAAGGAGGGCGCGCCAAGGGGGGAGTCCTACTCCCACCGAGAGTAGGACTCCCTTCTTTCCAAGTAGGAGTAGGAGAAGGGGGGAAAGAGGAGGAAGAGGGGAAGGAAAGGGGGGGCGTCGCCCCCCTTCCCTTGTCCTATTCGGACTAGGAGGGGGAGGGATGCGCGGCCCCCTCCTGGCTCCTTCCCTCTTCTCCCTCGTGGCCCATGTAGGCCCAATAACCCCCCGGGGGGTTCCGGTAACCTCCCGGTACTCCGGTAAAATGCCGATTTCACCCGGAACAATTCCGATGTCCAAATATAGGCTTCCAATATATCGATCTTTATGTCTCGACCATTTCGAGACTCCTCGTCATGTCCGTGATCACATCTGGGACTCCGAACAAATTTCGGTACATCAAAACTTATGAACTCATAATAAAACTGTCATCGTAACGTTAAGCGTGCGGACCCTACGGGTTCGAGAACTATGTAGACATGACCTAGAACTATTCTCGGTCAATAACCAATAGCGGGACCTGGATGCCCATATTGGTTCCTACATATTCTACGAAGATCTTTATCGGTCAAACCGCATAACAACATACGTTGTTCCCTTTGTCATCGGTATGTTACTTGCCCGAGATTTGATCGTCGGTATCCAATACCTAGTTCAATCTCGTTACCGGCAAGTCTCTTTACTCGTTCTGTAATGCATCATCTCTTAACCAACTCATTGGTCACATTGCTTGCAAGGCTTATAATGATGTGCATTACCGAGAGGGCCCAGAGATACCTCTCCGACTATCGGAGTGACAAAACCTAATCTCGAAATACGCTAACTCAACATGTACCTTTGGAGACACCTGTAGTACTCCTTTATAATCACCCAGTTATGTTGTGACGTTTGGTAGTACCCAAAGTGTTCCTCCAGTAAACGGGAGTTGCATAATTCTCATAGTTATAGGAACATGTATAAGTCATGAAGAAAGCAATAGCAGTATACTAAACGATCAAGTGCTAGGCTAATGGAATGGGTCATGTCAATCACATCATTCTTCTAATGATGTGAGCCCACTAATCAAATGACAACACATGTCTATGGTTAGGAAACATAACCATCTTTGATTAATGAGCTAGTCAAGTAGAGGCATACTAGTGACTATAGGTTTGTCTATGTATTCACACATGTATCATGTTTCCGGTTAATACAATTCTAGCATGAATAATAAACATTTATCATGATATGAGGAAATAAATAATAACTTTATTATTGCCTCTAGGGCATATTTCCTTCAGGAAGTGCCAGTTCACTCGAGCCCCCACCTTCTCCTACCACGAGCACTGGATCAACAGCACTAAGAAGGAGTATCATGTGGAGGTAGTCATCAGGCCGAACGACTCCCCAACGAGTTGGTTCTTTGAGGGACCCCCAGATGGCGACCCTGCTTCTCGCCGTTGAGACTGCTGCTCTCAAGGCGTTGACTCGCCTTTGAGATCTTCTGCCGGAGATGGCAAGTGAGCCAGCCACTCGTTACCTGCCTTATCATAAGGAGGGTGATGACGAGAGCAGCGCACCAGCTCCACCCATGGACGAAGGACTTTCCCTCTGTTTCCAGACCTACTTCAGCTTGTGTGCTGACAGCCTGGCACAGCACTTGGCCTCGGAGTCGGTGCAGCTACGGAAGGAACTCCACGAGACCAAGGAACTCCTCCGCCTGGCTCAGACGAAGGCAGACAGGATCAAGAAGGATGGTGCACCCCTTGGACAGCCCGTTGTAGCCTATCGAGGCGGGCGACCCCCATAGGTCACACATGCCAAGGGGTCATCTCAGCCATGCCGTATGACGGCGAAGGACTATCGCAACCTCTTCACGGTGCCCCTGGCGAAGCAACGCCGTGTTCAGCTCCTCCACTCCCCCACTCCCTCAAGTGACGAAGAGACTGAGACAGATGAAGATGAGGAGGAAGACCCAGAGGAGCCAGAATACCCGACCGAGCATTCCACCACTTAGACACCGTTCAGGACTAGGATAGGCCAGTCCGTAACCCTTAAGGTAGGATAGGTCGTGTACCCCTTATGTGAAGTCGAGTCCATGTATTGGTTCAAATGAAACCATGTTGTGTTGTGTTTGCTTTCGACATGACCTAGAACTATTCTCGGTCAATAACCAATAGCGGGACCTGGATGCCCATATTGGTTCCTACATATTCTACGAAGATCTTTATCGGTCAAACCGCATAACAACATACGTTGTTCCCTTTGTCATCGGTATGTTACTTGCCCGAGATTTGATCGTCGGTATCCAATACCTAGTTCAATCTCGTTACCGGCAAGTCTCTTTACTCGTTCTGTAATGCATCATCTCTTAACCAACTCATTGGTCACATTGCTTGCAAGGCTTATAATGATGTGCATTACCGAGAGGGCCCAGAGATACCTCTCCGACTATCGGAGTGACAAAACCTAATCTCGAAATACGCCAACTCAACATGTACCTTTGGAGACACCTGTAGTACTCCTTTATAATCACCCAGTTACGTTGTGACGTTTGGTAGTACCCAAAGTGTTCCTCCGGTAAATGGGAGTTGCATAATTCTCATAGTTATAGGAACATGTATAAGTCATGAAGAAAACAATAGCAGTATACTAAACGATCAAGTGCTAGGCTAACGGAATGGGTCATGTCAATCACATCATTCTTCTAATGATGTGATCCCACTAATCAAATGACAACACATGTCTATGGTTAGGAAACATAACCATCTTTGATTAATGAGCTAGTCAAGTAGAGGCATACTAGTGACTATATGTTTGTCTATGTATTCACACATGTATCATGTTTCCGGTTAATACAATTCTAGCATGAATAATAAACATTTATCATGATATGAGGAAATAAATAATAACTTTATTATTGCCTCTAGGGCATATTTCCTTCAGTCTCCCACTTGCACTAGAGTCAATAATGTAGATTACATAGTAATGATTCTAACACCCATGGAGTCTTGGTGCTGATCATGTTTTGCTCGTGAGAGAGGCTTAGTCAACGGGTCTGCAACATTCAGATCCGTATGTATCTTGCAAATCTCTATTTCTCCCACTTGGACTTGGTCCCGAATGGAATTGAAGCGTCTCTTGATGTGCTTGGTCCTCTTGTGAAATCTGGATTCCTTTGCCAAGGTAATTGCACCAGTATTGTCATAGAAGATCTTCATTGGTCCCGATGCACTAGGTATGACACCTAGATTGGAAATGAACTCCTTCATCCAGACTCCTTCATTTGCTGCTTCAGAAGCAGCTATGTACTCCGCTTCACATGTCGATCCCGCCACGACGCTTTGTTTAGAACTGCACCAACTTACAACTCCATCGTTTAATAAAAACACGTATCCGGTTTGCGATTTAGAATCGTCCGGATCAGTGTCAAAGCTTGCATCGACGTAACCATTTACGACTAGCTCTTTGTCACCTCCATATACGAAAAACATATCCTTAGTCCTTTTCAGGTATTTCAGGATGTTCTTGACCGCTTTCTAGTGATCCACTCCTGGATTACTTTGGTACCTTCCTGCCAAGCTTATTGCTAAGCATACGTCAGGTCTGGTACACAACATTGCATACATGATAGAGCCTATGGCTGAAGCATAGGGAACATCTTTCATTTTCTCTCTATCTTCTGCTGTGGTCGGGCATTGAGTTTGACTCAACTTCACACCTTGTAGCACAGGCAAGAAACCTTTCTTTGTCTGATCCATTTTGAACTTTTTCAAAATTTTGTCAAGGTATGTGCTTTGTGAAAGTCCTATTAAGCGTCTTGATCTATCTCTATAGATCTTGATGCCCAATATGTAAGCAGCTTCACCGAGGTCTTTCATTGAAAAACTTTTATTCAAGTATCCCTTTATGCTATCCAGAAATTCTATATCATTTCAAATTAATAATATGTCATCTACATATAATATCAGAAATGCTACAGAGCTCCCACTCACTTTCTTGTAAATACAGGCTTCTCCAAAAGTCTGTATAAAACCATATGCTTTGATCACACTATCAAAGCGTTTATTCCAACTCCGAGATGCTTGCACCAGTCCATAAATGGAACGTTGGAGCTTGCACACTTTGTTAGCACCTTTTGGATCAACAAAACCTTCTGGCTGCATCATATACAACTCTTCTTCCAGAAATCTATTCAAGAATGCAGTTTTGACATCCATTTGCCAAATTTCATAGTCATGAAATGCAGCAATAGCTAACATGATTCGGACAGACTTAAGCATCGCTACGGGTGAGAAAGTCTCATCGTAGTCAACTCCTTGAACTTGTCGAAAACCTTTCACAACAAGTCAAGCTTTATAGACAGTTACATTACCATCAGCGTTAGTCTTCTTCTTAAAGATCCATTCATTTTCAATGGCTTGCCGATCATTGGGCAAGTCAACCAAAGTCCATACTTTGTTTTCATACATGGATCCCATCTCAGATTTCATGGCCTCTAGCCATTTTGCGGAATCTGGGCTCATCATCGCTTCCTCATAGTTCGTAGGTTCATCATGGTCAAGTAACATGACTTCCAGAATAGGATTACCGTACCACTCTGGTGCGGATCTTACTCTGGTAGACCTACGAGGTTCAGTAGAAACTTGATCTGAAGTTTCATGATCAATATCATTAGCTTCCTCACTAATTGGTGTAGTTGTCACAGGAACCGGTTCTTGTGATGAACTACTTTCCAATAAGGGAGTAGATACAGTTATCTCATCAAGTTCTACTTTCCTCCCACTCACTTCTTTCGAGAAAAACTCCTTCTCTAGAAAGGATCCAATTTTAGCAACGAAAATCTTGCCCTCAGATCTGTGATAGAAAGTGTACCCAATAGTCTCTTTTGGGTATCCTATGAAGACACATTTCTCCGATTTGGGTTCGAGCTTATCTGGTTGAAGTTTCTTCACATAAGCATCGCAGCCCCAAACTTTAAGAAACGACAACTTTGGTTTCTTGCCAAACCACAGTTCATAAGGCATTGTCTTAATGGATTTTGATGGTCACTTGCTTTGGATGTGGTCAGTCAGGACACTACTCCAAGTATTGCCCCAACAAGAAGCCCGATGCCCTGCGCCCCAATGCGCAGAACCCAAGACAAGGCCGCGGAATACCACCACGAAACCAAGCTCCCCGCAACCCTCCCAATAATGGCAAGGGGCGGGTGAATCATGTCACCACAGAAGAAGCCCAGGTGGACCCGGACGTCGTGCTGGGTACGTTCCTTGTCAACTCAGCACCCGCAACTGTTCTGTTTGATTCTGGAGCCACGCATTCATTTGTCACCCAAGAGTTTGCATTAAAAAGTGGCATGACCCCTACACCCCTGAATAACCCCATGGTGGTACAGACCCCTGGAGCAGAGATGAGAGCCAAGATAGGTTGTAAGGGAATCGGTATAGTCATTAACGGGGTAGATTTCTCAGCAGACCTTATTGTCTTAAGATTGCAATGCTTGGATGTGATCTTAGGAATGAATTGGCTCATCAAGCACCAAGGCTTGTTAGATTGTGCCAATCGGATAGTCACTGTGACCAATGACCAAGGAATTGAAGTCAAGTTTGCTGCCAACTCCTCTCCTGCCCAAGTCACCAAAGTCAACTGTCTGACTGAAGTTGGGTTGGAGCAAGTACCGGTAGTGTGCGAATACTCCGATGTCTTTCCTGACGAACTACCTAGAATGCCTCCTGACCAAGACATTGAGTTCATCATCGAGCTCATGCCCGGAGCAGGACCCATCTATAAGAAGCCCTATAGAATGGGATCGAAAGAGTTAGCAGAGCTGAAGAAGCAACTGGAAGAGCAGTTGAGGAAGGGATTTATCCGCCCTAGTGCCTCCCCTTGGGGATCACCTGTTCTGTTTGTGGCAAAGAAGGACGGTACCATCCGCTTGTGCATTGACTATCGCTCCCTCAATGAAGTTACAATCAAGAACAAGTACCCACTTCCCAAGATTGAAGATCTATTTGATCAACTCAATGGGGCCAAGGTGTTCTCCAAGATCGACCTCAGATCTGGGTACTACCAGCTGAAAATCAGACCCCAAGATATTCTGAAGACGGCATTTGTAACTAGATATGGCCTGTATGAGTGCACGGTCATGTCCTTTGGATTGACCAATGCCCCAGCTTACTTCATGTATCTCATGAATAAGGTCTTCATGGACTATTTGGACAAGTTTGTTGTCATCTTCATTGATGACATTCTGGTCTTCTCGAAGACGGAAGAAGAGCACGAGCAACACTTGAGGATGGTCCTAGACAAGCTTCGAGAGCACCAACTATACGCCAAGTTCAGCAAGTGCGAATTTTGGCTGCATGAGGTTGGATTCTTGGGTCATGTACTGAATGCCGAAGGATTGTCAGTGGATCCCACCAAGATCCAGGCCGTGAATGAATGGCAAACCCCGAGCAATGTGAAAGAAGTCAGAAGCTTCCTCGGACTTGCGGGATATTACCGCAAGTTCGTTGAAGGATTCTCAAGCATTGCTCGACCCATGACCCAGCTCCTGAAGAAGGACAAGAAGTTTGAGTGGACACCAAAGTGTGAAGAGAGCTTCCAGGAGCTGAAGAAGAGATTAACCACCGCCCTAGTTCTGGCCACACCTGATATTCACAAGGAATTTGTGATATATTGTGATGCATCAAGAACCGGGCTCGGTGGTGTCCTGATGCAAGAAGGCAGAGTCGTAGCATATCTATCCAGACAACTACGTCCTCACGAAGAGAACTATGCTACTCACGATCTTGAGTTGGCAGCTGTAGTTCACGCCTTAAAGACCTGGCGACATTACCTTCTAGGGAAGCGATGTGAGATATACACCGACCACAAGAGTTTGAAGAATATCTTCACTCAAAAGGAATTGAACGTGAGGCAAAGAAGGTGGCTAGAGTTGATCAAGGACTATGACCTCAATGTCCAATACCATCCTGGAAAGGCTAATGTGGTAGCAGATGCCTTAAGCAGGAAGGCTTGTACCTTGAATGCTATGCTTAAGGAAAGGCTACCCGCCTTATATGAAGAACTTGAAGACTTCGGATTGGAACTGGTTGCACTAGGATTCTTAGCCAACCTCGAAGACAAGCCTACCCTAGTGGATGATGTTAAGGAAGCTCAGAAGGGACACGAGAGTATTGAGGGAATCGAGAGGAAGATAAAGGCAGGCAAAGCCCCAAGTTTCTAAGAGGATGAGCAAGGAGTTGTGTGGTTTGGGAATCGCATTTGCGTGCCCAACAAGATTGAGCTCAAGAATCTGATCTTGCAAGAAGCTCATGACACCCCGTATTCCATCCATCCTGGAGGGACCAAGATGTATCAGGACCTGAAGGAAAGATTCTGGTGGCACGAGATGAAAAGGGAGATTGCCACCTATGTTGCAAAGTGTGATGTATGCCAAAGGGTCAAGGCTGAGCATCAGCGACCTGCTGGATTGCTCCGACCACTCAAGGTTCCCGAATGGAAATGGGATAAAGTCGGAACGGATTTCATCACTTGGTTACCTAGGTCAAATAAGGGTCATGACTCCATTTGGGTTATAGTCGACCATTTGACCAAAGTGGCCCATTTCATTCCTGTCAAGACTACCTATGATGGCAACCAGCTGGCAACTCTATACATCGACAGAATCGTAAGTCTTCATGGTGTTCCCAAGGAGATTGTGTCAGATCGAGGAACCCAGTTTACCTCGAGGTTCTGGAAGAAGTTCCAAGGGGCCATTGGAACCAAGTTGTCGTTCAGCACTGCTTTCCACCCACAGACCAGAGGTCAGATAGAATGAGTGAATCAAATACTCGAAGACATGCTCCGAGCCTGTGTCTTAGCATATGGAGCTAAGTGGCAAGATTGCCTCCCTTTTTCCGAGTTCTCCTACAACAATAGCTATCAGTCAAGCCTTCAGATGGCACCGTTTGAGGTGCTATATGGACGGAAGTGTCGCACTCCCCTCAATTGGTCCGAGACCGAAGAAGGACTAGTCTTTGGACCAGATGTTCTCCGCGAAGCAGAAGAACAAGTGCAACTAGTCAGAGAGCGTTTGAAGAGCGCCAAGTCAAGACAGAAGAGTTATGCTGACACTCATCACCGACAGGTGAACTTCCTAGTCGGAGACCATGTGTACCTATGGGTAACCCCCCTTAAGGGAACCAAGCGTTTCCACGTTAAGGGGAAGCTCGCACCAAGATTTATTGGCCCATTTAAGATCACTGCATGGCGAGGAGAGGTGGCTTATCAGTTGGAACTACCACCTGAACTATCCGATGTGCACAACGTATTCCACGTGTCACAACTTCGGAAGTGTCTCCAAGTTCCAGACAAGCCTGGTCTCTACAAAGATGTCGATCACCAAGCCATTGACCTTCAACCTGATTTGACCTACCGTGAGAGGCCCATCCTAATTTTGGATGAAGCAGAACTACGTACGCGAAGCCACACCATCAAATACTTCAAGGTCCAGTGGAGCAACCACACTGAAGCATAAGCCACCTGGGAACGTGAAGACTACCTTAGATCCGAGTTTCCCGATCTCTTTTAGAGCCTAGTTTAGGAATCTCGGGGACGAGATTTTTCTAAGGGGGTAGGTCTGTCACACCCTGCTTTTTGTAACATGGCATTTGCATTAATAAAGCATGAAAATTTGGACCAATAAAAACTTTTGCATTATTTGGCTTTTTATTTGGAGTTGGTTCTTCTCTCTGTGATTTTCAAGTACTCTTTAAAAGTCAACACAACTCCACCTCATATACTTCATCTCCTTGCCCCAAAACTTCTGTCCAATTATCACGCCATGTGTATAGTGCAATATAGTATTTTCTTACAAAAATTATTTGGCCAAATAGTATTTTCAAAAAATAGTTTTCCAAAACCCTCTGAATTAAGGTTTGCACCACAAGTACTTGATTTGGGGGATGAAAAATATTTCAAAGAGTATATTTGAAACCTATTAGATATAGGATTTCCATAAAACACAAAAATATAATTTTAAAGGTAATTTTTCTATTTTATTTAAAGGCTTTTTCTTTAGTCTAGAAATAGTCTTTAATAGGTTAAAATTATTTTAAAGCTTCAAAAATGTTTGAGGAAAATCAGGGAAACTCAGTGGACATATATTTTCCATATATAAGAGTTTCAACCCATGGTCATGTTCAAAATATTGGACAAAACCTCCCAAAACCATTCCTGCCCATTTCAAGGATTTGAAATATTTCTACAGGAAATATTTTCATAAAAATCCAAGGAAAATCCAGAAAGTCACAAATGCATGTTGTGATCACCTTGCAGAGCCTCATCTCAATTAAGGTCATTTTGGTTCACCAAAATGCCCCAAAACCCCCTCTGACCAGAATCAAATTTGAGCAACTTTGTACTACCAACTTTCTCTCCTTGACCGAGGCCACTACACCAAGTGATACATCAAGGAGAAGTGATTTACTCAACTGGATCTGCACAAGTTCATTTCTGCTAATTTCTAGGGTTTACAAAAGTTGCATTGGCAACTTTGCCCAAATGAGCTCAAGATTGGTGGAAGGCCCTAATTATATGTGCCATTTCACCCTGTGGAGTCTCATGACAAATGAAAATCATCTACTTGCCCAAACCAGCATCAAACACCTTCTGCCACTTTACCAAAAACCCTGTTTGGTCCTCTTCCACTAATCTCCATGAGTTTTACTTTCTACCACAACCCCTCCTAGTCCCCCTCTAGCACCTGGATGCTTTTCTGCCCGAGTAAGCAATGATGAAGGGGGGAAGAACCCCATTTTTCTTCTCTGGACAGTGGATTCCTCCCCCTCTCTCAGTCTCCTTCTCTCCCCTCAGCTTTCCAGAGCATCCAAGGCTCCCCAGGACTTTTGCCCACACCTCCTGCAGCCCCCAGACACAAGTGGGCACGCGCGGACGTGGGAAAACCGCGGATGCCGGCCAAAGTCGCGCTCTGGAGCGCCTGGCAGGGCACCCGACCGTTGACGCCGCGTCCCTCGACCACCTCGAGCCTCCCCCGCGTGCCAGTCGATGCCCCTCGACGTCCGCTCCACGCCAGCAGGCTGCCCACTTGCTCCTGCGCCCTCCTCTCTCTCCTGTAGCTCGTGCCAGAGCGCCGCCCCGCTCGGCCAATGCTCGTGCCTCTCCTATGGCCCACCCGCAGCTCGTCCCTCACCTCCTCTCTCTCTCCCTAGCACCCTAAACCACTCCCACGAACACCCCCAAGCCCCCATTCCCTCTCTAACAGCCACCCAAGCCGAACCCGCGGGCACCCGTAGGCCACACCTACGGTGGACCTCGGCCAGCCTATAAAAGGCGACCCCGAGCCCCTCTCTCACTCCCTGTCGCTCCCCCACACTCCTAATCAACCTCCCGCACCACCCATTCATCTCCAGAGCCGCCCGAGCTCGAGCCCCGCTTCCTTGACTCGTTGGCGTTCGCGCGGTACAGGCCTCCTCCGCCCCGTTTTCTCTCGATCTGGAACCGCACGGTCTCGCTGACCCTTTCCCCTCTCTCCCCCACTCTTTTGCAGTCGGGAACGGCCGGAACCGTCGATGTCCGAAGCACCTCCGCCGCGTGATCTCGTCGCCGGAGAACCAGGCTGCTCCGGCGACCATCTCCACCACCACCCGAACGGTGATATCCCCCTGAGTCCAACAGTACCACCCACGCATCCTCCTGTGCCCTATATGACTGCCAGCGAGCTAGCCGTCGCTTCTGGACGGAGGTAGACGATGACGGCCATGGGCCCTGTCCGTCAGCCTCACGCCCTGACGGGTGGGACCCACCCGTCAGGTTTAAAAACCCACGTGCGCGCACCGGTTTGCCCGTCGGCTGAAGGCGTACTTCGACTTTACGCCTTCGACGTGGCGGCCTCGCGCGGGCTGGTTTCCCCCTGGGCCTCCTGCACTGTGGCCTTTCTGGCCCAGTGGCACAGTGCCACTTTTCTTTTTCTTTTTCTGTCACTTTTCCAAAAATTCCTCAGGATAAAATATTTATCCAAATGCAATAAATCCAACTCCTAAAATCTTAGAATAATCCCACCTATTTATTGATGTAACTTTCAGACACATCCATTACACTTTTCTGCACTATTCAAATTTAAATTCAATTTTGAACAATAAAATCCCTTTTTAAAAATCCAGTACTCTGTCCCCCTAACTCCAAATCCAAAACTAAGAATTTTCCCCTTCTTGGTTTTCCTCCTAGTATTTTACAAAAATAAGTTGACATTTTTATGAGCACTTTGACTTTTCTGTTTTTATTATTGTCTTATTTTTCCGTTGTTTTCTTGCGACGATTAGATCTCGTGTTTGACAAAGTAGTTGGAGAAGAAGAAGGAGAAGGGCCTGAAGACTTTGAAGACCAAGCTGATCAAGGCAAGCAGCCCTTTGACTATGACACCCCTCTTGTTCATCGGTACCCTTTTTTTTACTGATTGCATGATGATGAAATATGACGGTGGTAAACTTGTTGTGAACCACCACATGATGCATATCCTACCTATGACTTTACCTTGTTCATGATTGCATTGACAAGAGACTAGTTGATGCAAAATGATGCATGTGTACCATGAAATCTTCGTGGTTACATTCTTTCAAAAACCCCATCGGGTGCCCCTAATGCCCTTGGGAGATGTTGAACTATGGACACCACTTGCGGAAGAAGTCATGTACCAAAGAGTGCTTTTGGTGTGTGTATAAAATGATGGATTAGATTTATGTGTGATTACCGACCCAACCAAACATGTGCAACCACTCTACCCCTTTATGGGACGGGGCATTATTGATTACCTAGGTTGATACTAGCATGGGTCCCGCATTACTAGTGACGAGAGAGTCGTTGTTGCGCTCTCTCGGGGCGGGGTCGTGCCAGGTAGGGCGGCCATGACTATTTTTACAGGGCACCGGTCACATCGTTGGTACCCCGTGCTTGTGGTATGTGATAAATACGGGAGCGAGGCTCCACAATTTTAAGATATGAAACGTTGGGCACGGGGGTTACTACCAATCGAGTGGACTCTATGTTAGTGTCGTCTAGGGAAAGGTAGTGATCGGGTGCTTACCCCGGGTACTTGAGGTACCGCGGGATCGTGGATGACACGAAAGCTTCCCGGATCTTGTGGGTAAAGTGTGCAACCTCTGCAGAGTGTCAAACTATTCGAATAGCCATGTCCATGGTCATGGACAGTTGGGAGGTGCTACTTAAACTATGTCCAGAAATGTTACAACCTCGGTGCACGTGTGTGTAGAAGCGAACTATTTGTGTCAAGGTGGTGACTTGACATGTTGAATGGCATGGCATTGAATCAAACTCTATTTATGTTGATATTTGTAACATGTTCTCAAGGTTACCCAAGTTCATTGATGCATACCCCACAAGTTGATAGGACATCCCAACTAGCTTGAAGCTAGGTTGCTTACTTGTTGTACAGTTGCATTGCTACTTTGAACCAAATCATGGGTTGCTTGCGAGTACATTCAAAGTACTCATTGGCTTGCCACTGGTTATTTAATTGACCAGGCATGGAAGAGCAGGAGTTTGAGGAAGAGTTCTTTGGTGACGAACACGCGAACTAGGACGCTTCCCAGTCAGAATGCCTGTAGGGTTAGGCAGATGGCATGGGTTCTACTTATCAATGAAGATTTCCGCTGCTTGTGTTTCATTTGATGTTCAACCCTTAAGGCTTTATCAATGTAAGACTTGACCATAATGGTCATAATTTCTGTAAGACGGTATGTATGGATGTAAGACTCTTGTTATTCAACTTCTGTGTGTTCAGTGAGCATTGATCTCTGGGATCACTGTACACGTGCATTCGGTGATCTCGACTTATGAGTCGGGGTCCCCACATATTTCATCCTCATCAAACATAGCTTCCCCAAGCTTGGGCCTTTTCATATCATAAGCATAATCACTCTCATCATTAAAAATATGGATAGCACCAATAGTATAACAATTATCATCATCACAATGAGTAGTAGGAGCAACATCATTTGGGAAGGATACCTTTCTACCTTTGTTGCTCCTTCTTTTCTTTTTCTTCTTCACATTATGTGGGGGTTCAACCTTCTTCTTTGAACTCCTTATAGATGAGATTGGTTGAATAGAAAGCTCCTCGTTGATACCTGATTCATCATAAAAAATAATAGGAGGATATTGGGAAGTCTCTTCCCTTTCATTAGTATTCTCTTCATCTTCTATTTGCTTTCTTCTCTTTAGGTAATTGGCAATATAAGGATTCTCAATGCAATTCACCGCACAATACAAATAAATCTTCTCTAGATCAATATCAAGGAATTTCTTATGGGAAAATTCTGGAAGGTCCTTAATTAAACGTTTCAATTCTCATAACCCAAAAGCAAACTAAGTTCATTGTAATGAGCAAGGGAGATCAAATCATCACAATTTTTGGACACGATTCGATCATGAAACAATTTGCATCGGAGATGTAATGACCATGTTCATTGCAAAGTTCACAAGTACGGCAAAGGAAATTTAAATTTTCAGCACTCACATTTAGCCTTTCTTGCAACCATTTAGTTTCTAAATGCTTATGCCTCTTGCAATATCTATCTTCCCTATTTGGTGTGTACTTGCAAACCCAATCTACTCCACAAAAATCGACATGCTTAAAGGAGACATTTTCATCATAACCAGTGCAATCATCATTAGTACTATGGATATTCAAGGAGTTCATACTAACAACATTGCAATCATGCTCATCATTCAAAGATCTAGTACCAAACATTTTAATGCATTCTTCTTCTAGCAATTGAGCACAATTTTCCTTTCCATCAAACTCACGAAAGATATTAAAAAGACGAAGCGTATGAAACAAACTCAATTCCATTTTTTTGGTAGTTTTCTTTTTATAAACTAAACTAGTGATAAAACAAGAAACAAAAAGATTCGATTGCAAGATCTAAAGATATACCTTCAAGCACTCACCTCCCCGGCAACGGCGCCAGAAAAGAGCTTTGTTGACGGGGTGTGAGTGCCGCTTACCTAGCCTCCCCGGCAACGGCGCCAGAAAAGAGCTTGATGTCTACTACACAACCTTCTTCTTGTAGACGTTGTTGGGCCTGCAAGTGCACATGTTTGTAGGACAGTAGCAAATTTCCCTCAAGTGGATGACCTAAGGTTTATCAATCCATGGGAGGCGTAGGATGAAGATGGTCCAACCCTGCAACCAAATAACAAAGAGTCTCTTGTATCCCCAACACACCCAATACAATGGCAAATTGTATAGGTGCACTAGTTCGGCGAAGAGATGGTGATACAAGTGCAATATGGATAGTAGATAAAGGTTGTTGTAATCTGAAATAATAAAAACAGCAAGGTAACTAATGATAAAAGTGAGCATAAATGGTATTGCAATGATAGGAAACAAGGCATAGGGTTCATACTTTCACTAGTGCAAGTTCTCTCAACAATAATAACATAGATAGATCATATAACAATCCCTCAACATGCAACAAAGAGTCACTCCAAAGCCACTAATAGCGGAGAACAAACGAAGAGATTATGGTAGGGTACGAAACCACCTCAAAGTTATTCTTTCAGATCGATCTATTAAAGAGTTCGTACTAGAATAACACCTTAAGACACAAGTCAACCAAAACCCTAATGTCACCTAGATACTCCATCGTCACCTCAAGTATCCGTGGGCATGATTATACGATATGCATCACACAATCTCAGATTCATCTATTCAACCAACACAAAGTACTTCAAAGAGTGCCCCAAAGTTTCTACCGGAGAGTCAAGACGAAAACGTGTGCCAACCCCTATGCATAGGTTCATGGGCGGAACCTGCAAGTTGATCACCAAAACATACATCAAGTGGCACGTGATATCCCATTGTCACCACAGATAAGCATGACAAGACATACATCAAGTGTTCTCAAATCCTTAAAGACGCAATCCGACAAGATAACTTCAAAGGGAAAACTCAATTCATCACAAGAGAGTAGAGGGGGAGAAACATCACAAGATCCAACTATAATAGCAAAGCTCGCGATACATCAAGATCGTGCCATAGAGAGAACACGAGAGAGAGAGAGAGAGAGAGAGAGAGATCAAACACATAGCTACTGGTACATACCTTCAGCCCCGAGGGTAAACTACTCCCTCCTCGTCATGGAGAGTGCCGGGATGATGAAGATGGCCACCGTTGATGGGTTCCCCCTTAGGAAGGGTGCCGGAACGGGCTCCCGAGAGGTTTTTGGTGGCTACAGAGGCTTGCGGCAGCGGAACTCCCGATCTATCTTGATATCTGATGTTTTTAGGGTACGTAGGCTTATATAGGAGAAAGAAGTCGGTCGGGGGAGCCTCGAGGGGCCCATGAGAGGGTAGGGCGCGCCCAGGGGTGGGCGCGCCCCCATGTCTTGTGGCTTCCTCGGTGCTCCTTTTACTTCAACTCCAAGTCTCCTGGATCATAATCTTTCGAAAAATCACGCTGCCGAAGGTTTCATTCCGTTTGGACTCCATTTGATATTCCTTTTCTTCGAAATACTGAAAACAGGCAATAAAACAGCAATATGGGCTGGGCCTCTGGTTAGTAGGTTAGTCCCAAAAGTAATATAAAAGTGTATAATAAAGCCCGTAATCATTCAAAACAGATAATAAAATAGCATGAATGCTTCATAAATTATAGATATGTTGGAGACGTATCAGCGGCCCTATGGGGAACAGAGAGGAGTCGTACGAGAGGGGGGAGTGATCTGGTGCGGGCAGGGGAGATTTTTTAGTTCTCTTTTAGTGGGCCTGAGGATAACTAACCCAATTAGAACCTCTCCACTGGGCTAGTTTTTTAGCTGGGTTAGAGCAAACTAGCTCAAACTAACCCCTCTTGTTTCGATAATTTGAGGCTATTTCAACCCAAACTAGCTCTAACTCAGGGATCCAAACAAAGAGGAGTGTTACTGTACATGCTACAGTGTGGACCGTAGCACATTTGTTTTTTATGGCCATATCACCACATTGTTTTCTACTGCTGGTTCACTGGGCTACCGTGGTTCGCACTGCTGGTTCACTGGGTTGTCGTGGTTCACACTCCTCCGACCTGAGTAGTACTCCCTCCGTTCCTAAATATAAGTCTTCGTAGATATTTCACTGTGGACCACATACGGATGTATATAGATGCATTTTATGTGTAGATTCACTCATTTTTCTCCGTATGTGGTCCATAGTGAAATCTCTCCAAAGACATATATTTAGGAATGGAGGGAGTAGTATAGTACTAGTATATACCGCATCATTCTTTGCTCCTTCTTACTACTCCGACATGTGGGAGAGCCAGCATCCGGGTCGACCTGTCATGCACCAGATTAGAGCGCGGAACGGAAGGGGGCATCACCCCGGTCAGAGCGCCAGTAATTCATGACTATAGTGAGTGGTCATATCACAAGTCTTTCCAGCAGTAACGCGTCATCAAATCGCACAGCCCCACTCACTCACCCTCCTCGCCTCTCTGACAAACCGCCTACCTGAAAACTGTCGCGCGTACTGCCCGGGAAAAGCCCCGCCCTCAACTTTTAACTACGCAAAAATAGTTTGAGCTTGTTCGTTCTATATAAATACAATACTTACTGTATGTTTATTCACCCGTGGGGTTGTTCAATGAATGGACGGCGGGGAGCACAAGTGAACAATACTGTAGTACTACTAGTACTACCACCGTCCGGGTTTATTGGTCCCCATTGTATTTCGTGCCAAATTTTGACCATAGATTAAACTAACAAAATATTCACGCATGTCACCAAACATTATATTTTTGAAAACTATGTTCAAATAAGAATCCAATGAGATAATTTTTCTTGACATGCATTAACATTTTGTTAGTTAAATCTTTAGTCAAAATTTGGCACAAACTACAAAGGGGACCTATAAACCAGGACGGAGGTAGTAGTAAGTAGCAGTCGTACAGTAGTCACCTTAAATAGAGAGTTTCTTTTCTTTAATGCCACGTACACAAATTGAAACACTTGTTGTGGAGAGAAAAAAGATAATCACTCCACTATATATGGACGCAGGGGCCTGAGCGCTTGCTTTACTAGGGTTGCTCTCTTCATTCTCTCATCCTCTCCAAATATAAACAAGACAGCGGTAGCAACATTTTCTCTCTGCTCACCGCTGGTCACAGATCCGTCCGGATCCCTTCGTCCGGTGTGTGTAGAGGACTAAAGGTGCAGCGTTCACGCGGTCATCGCCGCCGAGGGAGGAAACCCACAGCTGCCGGAGGGGCCCGATCCTCTGCCCGTGTCGTTCTCTCTGACACAGCGCCGGCTCGGGAGGTCCTCCGACCCTTCTTCCTCCCTGCCGTATTGTCCGCAGATCCGACCTGCCGTCGCCGACATTCCGGTGACCCTCAAGTATAAGTTCTTCGAAAGCGGCCTTGCTCTACTGCCCCAGCTCCCCACGTGTCTGCATGTGCATCTTTTTCTACTCCCATCAGCTCTTCCAAAGCCACCTAAATTTCTAGTATTATTAGAGGTAAAGCTACTTCATGCATTCGAATCTAGGGCTTTGTTCAAACAACGAAGAAAGGGGGGAAAGTTGTAGCATGAATCTAGGACTTGATTCAAAGAGAAAATAATATGGTGAAAGTAGTAGAGACCGGATATCCAATCGGTCTCTTGGTTGAAAAGGGAAATAATGGGAAAACATAGTACAAACTGGATAAGGAATAGATCTATTATTGGTTGAAAAAAGGATAGAAAGTGGCGGCTGGTGGACAAGTCAACAGGGTATGTCCAGGATTAGATTTGCTGCCATCACATAGTAAAAGGTCTCCAGGATTAGATTTGCTTCCCTCACATAGTAAAAGGTCTCAGGATTAGATTTGCTGTCCTCACATAGTAAAAGGTCTCTAGGATTAGATTTGCTGCCCTCACATAGTAAAAGGTCTCCAGGATTAGATTTGCTGCACTCACATAGTACAAGGTCTCCAAGATTATGTTTCCTGCCCTCACATAGCATGAACAAACTCGGCATCACCACTTTATGCCTCCTTGTAGGTACATTGTGCTAATGCATCCACTGTCGCATGTCCTTATACCAACCTTTTGCTATTGTTCATGTAAGGGCGCATGTAAAATGAAGCAATCACACTGTTACCTTAGGGACATGTCTAACCAGTGTTATTTTTAATCTAATGCCTCAAGTGATAAGATGTAATTAAACTGTGTTACAAATGGCACTCCTGCTGTTTTCCCCAGTATGATAAGTAAGTTGCTCCTTTACGCTACTGAGTGTCCTGGTGTCCCCACGGTCCCATGCTCTTAAACCAACTCTTTAGCTGCTGTTGATTTACTGTGTCTAGTAAACAAGCAATGCCACCATTAAAGTAATCCCATATTTGAGGAATCTCATTGTTGATCGTAATGCTTCTGGTAACATGAAGCATTGCTGACGTTTTAAAATTTCTACTATCCTTGCATGATTGCCATGAACATAATTAAGATGCTTCTTTTCATTTTGTATATGTTTCGTATATTATTATTGACCAGTAACTGTTTACTTTCTATCTTTTTGTGAAGATAGGGATATCCATTTCACCTTGTTGCTATTGTGACCTTTTGGTGAACTACACAAAACACTTTTTTTTGGAATGAGTCTCTTGTGCAGTTCAACTAAAATGTCACGTGGGCAACATCTCTCAATTTTGGTGGAACTGCACAAAATGGTGATTGGAGTTTCCAAAATCTCCGTCAAGTTCTGCTGGTAATCTCGTGCAACATTTTATTAGCCTTTGCAAGATGGAGCCGTCACTGTCACCACAATGGCACTTTATTTTAGTGGAACTTCACAAAAGGATAAGAAAATTATAGTTGCACCTTACATGAGCCGGACAGCCAACCTTAATGTTCCTCAATTTTAGTGCAACTACTAAAGAAGAACCTGCCAGCTCACAAGAGCAAGTACTTCTTGCTAGCTGAATGATGCAATCTTTGCTTCATTTCAGGTGAACTGCAGAAAAAGGCGCATGAATTGAACCATGGAACTCCAGGCAGACCTCATCCAAGTAGAGCTGGAGGTTGAGTTCAAGGAGGCCACTATTAAAGTGAAATCATGCTCTCCTGTCTCCTTGTTTGTGTTGTGCAAACATGCTGTGCAAACAGGAATACTCAACTACAGATGTTGTGACGGTCAAGAGCATTCGCCAAGTTCTTCAATTGTATGACATGGCTAGCCAAGATGGATTTAATCCCGATATTTACTTTATCGAAAGGCTCTAATGGGTTGGTTCTGAATCTTGCAAGATGGGAATCAGTGAGATCTGTAGGCATCTTTGTTGTACTTATTATTTGAATCGTATTTGTCGGTTCTGAATCTTGCAAGCTGGGAATCAATGAGATGTGTAGGCATCTTTGTTGTACTTATTATTTGGATCTTATTTGTTGGTTCTGAATCTTGCAAGCTGGGAATCAATGAGATGTGTAGGCATCTTTTTTGTACTTATTATTTGGATCTTATTTGTTGGTTCTGAATCTTGCAAGCTGGGAAACACGGCATGATGATGGAGAGGACAACAACCATAACAAACAGTTCAAACTTGGTAGTATTATCTTTGTGAAAGTGCGACAAATGTGCTGATCATGTGCGTCCTGAGAATAATAATTCTAATTGTTGTGCATGTTGATCCTGTGGCACTGATAGAACGAGCGAATGCATTGCTTGTTTTAAGTATAAATTTCTATTAAAGCTAATTAAATTTAAGTAAAGTGACCACTAACTCCTGTTATTACAGTACGAATACAGACCCGCTCGTGAACCGATGTGTGGCCGGAGTAGGTTCCTTAATGGAGGCGTTTGAATGCGCCGAGGGTGCATCTTCTGCCGGGCGTGCAGCGGACGAGGGAGGGGTAGTAACTGTTGTCTCCTGTACACACTCAGCTTACTGTTGAATCCAGTTCCCCAAGAGCTGAAAAACAAACTGATGTCACCGCCTACACACTCGTTCACTCGAAGAGACTCCAATGGCGATCCGAGGGGTGAGCCTGCTGGATATGGACTTCAGCAAGGAGTTCCCCTTTGAGTTCGCCGTTCAGTCCTATGGCTACACCAAGTTGAATGTGATGTACACCAACGATACGGACTCGGTGAAGCTCTGCCTCGCCTCAGTCCTATGGCTGCACCAGGTTCTAGAGCATTCCCTCGTTTCATCGGCAGCGCCGACTGCACCTTCGCTACGGTGGAGAGAAGGAAGAACGCGACGATTTGGCCATCTGGTGTAACAAGCTTGTCGACATCCAGAAGCAATACAAGATCATCAGCAACGGGCAGGAGAAGGACTCCGTGGTTGACCTCGCTGAGACCATCATCGACCCCTGATATGCCAACATGAAAGAAGACGACCTGAACACGTGGGAGGTACCTCTGAATCTAGCCTACATAACCTACCCTGTCAAGGACGCATACGCATGCTATGACATGTATAGGAAGATCTTGGACATGAGGGCGTGTCTGCTTCCGTAACCGACGAGTACACGGACAGCCGCAGCGTCATGATCAAGCGTGCCAGGAAGGTCTAGATGTTGTACTTTATCTGTTTAAGCACCTTTATCATCTGAGTGTTTCATGAATTAGCCTATGTGTCATAATTATCTGTTTTGTCCGAAATATTTCTTTTAAGAACCCATTAACTTGATTGCTTTTTTAGTGGCTATTTGCTTATGTATGTAAACTAGTTCACTTCTCCGTAAAAAAAACTAGTTCACTCGGCTGCCGTGCTTTGAATCTCCTTCCTCCCAACATATTCCCCTCCTCAGGTGGACCCAGCAGGACTCTGAATTTTCTCCCACTTTCTTTTTTGATGTAAACTGAGTTTTCTCCCATTACTTTCCCCTAGAACCAACTCAACTGTCCCACGTCTAGCCTAAAAAATAATAATACCCCACATACTATTAACTCATCAAATTAAAATGATATTTTATTTGTAAGTTGAAAATTCTTACAAAATAATAATAATAATTGTTTATATATAACTTGGCAAGTTAACTCCTAGTAATTGCGTACATAAGCTTGCAAAGATTTTACTGGCGTGTGATCATGTGTTTATGTTTTTATAACATTTCTCCGTCTAGCCCAACATGATATTTTCACCCAGCCCAGCAAGTCCGTGGATTTCGAGAAAATTGCAAATGGGATTTAAACGGGCTGCATAGATGCTACATCATTGTTTCACCCAGCCCACCAAATGGACTAAAAAACAAATGGATTGGCTGACATGTGGGCCAATAGGTCGAAGCCTAAGAAGGCGTTGGATTTACATCCAATGGCTGGCATTCTTCTTCAATCTCTCGTCTTCTTCCCCCAGCACTGCCAGAACCGCCTGCTCCAGCCTTCGGCGTCCAGCGACATTGTTTTGCGCTCCTCAGCGAAACGCTACCCCGCCGACGGCCAGGCCATCCCTCCACTCCGCACCTCATGTTATTCTCTGCCGAGTGTAGGCCCACCCCGCACCCGAACCAGTCAAGTTTCCCACTCCTCTCCGTCTGCGAGTCCACTGCCGTGTCTTCCCCATCTCCGGGTCGTTCCAGTCTGGGGCCTCACCGTCATCCACCGCCTGGGTGCGCTCGGCGCGGCATGGTCAACATACGAGAGTCATCGGAAGATGACTGTACATGGAGAGCCTGACGGCTGGGACCGACGAGGTCCATGGTCGCACGCAAGGAAAGTTCCTCCTTATTACGCACAGTACGTGGGAAGGGCTTCTGTATTTCGTGAAAAAAACGTTCCCCCCGCTGACAGGTCAGACCCACCAGCTATATCTTCGCACGCAAGGAAGTGCCTCCTTATTATGCACCAAAAAATGAATGCCCCCTGCTAGCTGGGACCCACCATAGTGGTTGGATGACTTGTGGGCCTACTAAGTTGACGAGGATGGAGGGCTTTGTCAACTTAGTCAATATGAACGATTCTAGCTCCAGTGACTGTATGATGTCCATCCAGCGGCCATAGTGCTTCTTCAACCTCTGGTCTTCTTGCTCTAGCCGCCCAAAGCAGCGTCGGTCGTGCCGCGTGCTCCTGCCTCTCGTGGCCGGCTGTGATGCCGCGGAGGCCTCACCACCCCCTACTACTCCCACTGCTGGCCTAGGGTCTCCCTCTACTCACCCACACCCCCTGTTATTCTGCGGAGATGGCAGCCTCACGCCGCAGCCGAACCAGTGAACCCTCATACTCCTCTCCGCGTGGGCATCCACTGCCGCGTCTTCCCCGGCTCCGCGTCGTCCCCTTCCTAGGCCTCGCCGTCGTCCACCTCCGTGGTGCTCTCTGCGCGGCGTGGTCAACGTGGTCAAGGAACGACTTCCATCGGAAGAGTACTGTACGTGGAGAGGCTGACAGTTGGGTCCACGGCCACAACCCAATTTTTTTGTGATTTGCCAAGTAAGTCGCTTTGTCAGGCCTGTTGGGCTGCAAATCTTTCAAGACGAGAAGAGCTTCATTCGGCTGGCCGAGAAAATGGCCCATCAGTAATGAGAAATGGGTTGTACATTTTTAAAACACATCAAACCGGCAATTAGTTTCAAATATCTTTTTTTTCATTTCAGATTTTAAGTTACATTAATTTTTATGCGTGGAGAATTTGTTGGATTTTATATTGATATACATTTATTTTAAAAATCAGTTTGAATATGAGTCGAAATTTCGGGATTAAAAACAGTTCGGACCGCGCCGAAATATGCAAAATTTCATATAATTTTTTAACCGTGGCCACAATATGGGCTGTAATGCTAACAAAAAGAATATGGGCTAAAAAAACCTTAAGAATTAGCAAATGGGTTGTAAATTATTATAAATAATGGGAGATGGGTTGTATGTTGTTTTCCACAGATTTGAGGCTTTCGTAAAAAAAGGTTGACGCACAAGCAGTGACTGTTGGATGTCCATCCAACGGCCGTCATGCTTCTTCAATCTCTGCTCTTCCTGCTCCAGCCGCTCAAACAAGCGCCGGCGGGACTGCCTGCTCCCTCCTCCCCACGGCCGGCTATGCTGCCGCGCAGGCCTCATCGCCCCACCGTACTCCCATCGCTAGCCTAGCCATCCCTCTACTCACCCACACCTGTTGTTATTCTCCGGCGACGGCAGACGAACCAGTAAACCCTCGTACGATCGTACTCCCCTCCGCGTGGGAAACAACTGCCGAGTCTTCCCTGCCTCCATGTTGTTCCCTTCCTAAGCCTCGCCGTCGTCCACCGCCCTGGTGCTCTCGGCGCGGCCTGGTCAACGTGGTCAACGACCGACGTGCATCTGAAGCGGACTGTACATGGAGAGGTTGACAGCTGGGTCCACGGCCGCACGCAAAGAAATGCCTCCTTATTACGCGCAAAATAATGATTCCTCCACCTGACATCTGGGACCCACCAAAAGGGCCTCTGTATTTCACGAAAAAAATGTTACCGCCGCTGACAGCTCGGACCCACCAGCTATATCTTCGCACGCAAGGAAGTGCCTCCTTATTAAGCAAAAAAAGAATACTCCCCCTGCTAGCTGGGACCCAATATAGTGGCAGGCTGACTTGTGGGTCTACTAAGTTGACGGGGACAGAGGGCTTTGTCAACTTAGTCAATACTCCAGTGACCGTACGATGTCCATCCAACGGCCGTAGTGCTTCTTCAACCTCTGGTCTTTGTTCTCCAGCCGCCCAAAGCAGCGTCGGTCGTGCCGCATGCTCCTGCCTCCCGTGGCCGGCTATGATACCGCGGAGGCCTCACCGCCCCCTACTACTCCCACCGCTAGCCAGGCCATCCCTCTACTCACCCACACCCCCTGTTATTCTACGGCGACGGCAGCCTCACACCGCAGCCGAACCAGTGAACCCTCGTACTCCTCTTCGCATGGGCATCCACTGCTGCGTCTTCCCCGGCTCTGCGTCGTCCCCTTCCTAGGCCTCGCTGTCGTCCACCGCCGTGGTGCTCTCGGCGCGGCGTGGTCAATGTGGTCAATGACCGACTTCCATTGGAAGAGTACTGTGCGTGGAGAGGCTGACAGCTGGGTCCACGGCGGACATAAGGAAGTGCCTCCTTATTACACGCAAAATAATTATTCCTCCACCTGACAGCTGGGACCCACCGGGCGGGCCACCGTATTTCGTGAAAAAAAAAATCCCCCTGGCAGCTGGGACCCACCAGCTACACCTTCGCATGCAAGGAAGTGCGTCTGGGCAAAAAAACAAAATGATTCGCCCCCCTGACTGCTGGGACCCACCAGCTACATCTTCGCACGCAAGGAGGTGCCTAACAGTCGGGACCCACCTGGTCGAAGCGTACGTAGCGTTGTCATTCTAGTCATGAACATGTACGTACATATAACTGGTGGATGTAGAGGCGCACACATGTCGTAGTAGAGGCGCGCACGTAGCATGTACACGTACGTACAGCGGCCAGGGTGCAAGAAAGAAAACACGGCCACGTATGTGTACATACAGGCGGGTCTCGAACACCTACTCGCGCATACGTACATGGATGGGTCGGAACGGAGAAACAGCATCGTCGTCATGTTCATGGGGAGCCAACCGGCTGGGTCAGAACGGAATTCGTGGTCGTGTTCATCGGGAGGGCTTGGACGGAACAGGCGATGGAAACAAGGCCTGGTGTACCGCACAACGGAGGAAACGGACCTCCTACGTTCGGAACGGGGTCCTGTTGATCGGGAGGGGTGTGGCGTACCGCAAAACGGAGGAAACGGACCTCCTACAGTCGAAACGGGGGTCCTATAGATCGGGAGGGGTGTGGCGTACCGCAAAACGGACGAAACGGACCTCCTACGGTCGAAACGGGGGTCCTGTTGATCGGGAGGGGTGTGGCGTACCGCAAAACGGATGAAACGGACTTGTGTTAGAGCGCTAC
>NC_041383.1:220702502-220718632 GCF_002162155.2 Triticum dicoccoides
CGCAACACTCACTATTCATCCAATCGATCAGCTTCAGTTAGCAGCAGTAGCGAAGGAATCGCTCGATCAGGTTCAGTTAACAGCCATCGATCGATCGCTCGGGTTCAGTAACGCGTAGCCTGCAGTGCAATCGCTCAGGTTCAGTTAGAGCCCAACGCCTCACTCGGGTTTAGTTAGAGCCAACGCCTCGCACATGTACGAGAGAAACGCGCATCGCTCGGCCCCCGACCTCCCACCGTAACCGGGAACTCCCCGAAATTTTCCTCGCCCTTGCTTCTACCACGGTTTTTTCCGTCATGGACGGCCCAAAGAATGTCATGCAGCTGCGTCTCCGGCCCACCCAGGACGAAAAGCCCATTTTCTGTCATGATTTTTTGTCATAGAAGTAGGAGCCCACCACATCTATGATGATACCGGGTTTTGTCACAATTATCGTCATAGAAGTGTCATATGTATGACAGAAAAAAATTCGTTCGGCCCAAAATGTCACGGATGTGTCTTTTTTTTGTAGTGAACAGTGAAGAAGAACAATGATAGATTGCTTGTGAATAGATCTATTATGAGTATATGAAATCCTATAACAAGCATCTTTTAAATTCTCCCCTCCCCTTTGTTTAAAGTTAAGAACCTTGTTCTAGGGGGTGCAAGCAATAGAGGTAGAACTGTCCATAATGACAAAAAGTGGCAAACAAAATTGCACACAAAAACGGATATGACGAGAAAATGGTGAATGGAAAAAAGAGGGCGAATAAAACGGCAAATTTTTGTAAAGTGGGGGATAGGAAAACGAGAAGCAAATGGAAAGTAATGTAAATTGCAAGGAGATGAGATTTGTGATTAGGAATCTGGTATATGTTGATGATGTCTCCCCGGCAACGGCGCCAGAAATTCCTTTTGATGCGGCTTGAACTACGTCGGTATTTCCCCAAAGAGGAAGGGATGATACAGCATAGCTACGGTAGGTATTTCCCTCGGTGATGAGACCAAGGTTATTGAACCAGTAGGAGAATCACGCAACACCACGTAAACAACTCCTGCATACAAAGAACAAATACTTGCAACCCTACGTAAGAGAGGGGTTGTCAATCCCTCACGGGTAAAAAGATAGGTAAAATTGTAGTAGATTGGATAAATAGATCTCGCAGGAACGCGAGATAAAATAAGTAAATAAAAATTGCAACAAGGTATTTTTGTGTTTTTGGATTAATAGATCTGAAAATAAAAGCAAATAAAAATAGATCTTGAAGGCAAATATAATAAAGAAGGGACCCGGGGGCCGTAGATTTCACTAGTGGCTTCTCTCGACTGACTTCTGCCTACATCCACTACTATTACTCCACACATCGACCGCTACCCAGCATGCATCTAGTGTATTAAGTTCATGAAAAGATGGAGTAATGCAGTAAGAACGATGACATGATGTAGACAAGATCTATTTATGTAGAAATAGACCCCATCTTGTTATCCTTAATAGCAACGATACATACGTGTCGGTTCCCCTTCTTTCACTGGGATCAAGCACCATAAGATCGAACCCATCACAAAGCACCTCTTCCCATGGCAAGAAAAATCGATCTTTGGTCTAACTAAACCAAAGATTCGAAGAAGAAATACGAGGCTATAAGTAATCATGCATATAAGAGATCAAAAGACTCAAATAACTTTCATGGATAAAAACTAGATCTAATGATAAACTCAAAGTTCATCGGATCCCAACAAACACACTGCAAAAAGAGTTACATCAAATAGATCTCCAAGGGACCATTGTATTGAGAATCAAATGAGAGAGAGGAAGCCATCTAGCTACTAAGTACGGACCCGTAGGTCTACAATGAACTACTCACGGATCATCAGCGAGGCACCAACGAGGATGATGAACCCCTCCGTGATGGTGTCTAGATTGGATCTATGCTTTCTGGAACTTGCGGTGGCTGGAATTGTTTTTCATCAACTCCCCTATGGTTTCTGGAATATTGGGGTATTTATAGAGCAAAGAGGCGGTGCGAGAGGCCACCGAGGTGGGCATAACCCACCAGGGCGCGCCTGGGCCCCCAGGTGTGCCCAGGTGGGTTGTGCCCCCTCGGGGCACCCCTCTGGTACTTCTTTGGCCCATCTGGTGTCTTCTGGTCCAGAAAAAATCACCAAAAAAATTTGCTATGTTTCGACTCCGTTTGGTATTGATTTCCTGTGAAGTAAAAAACAAGCAAAAAACAGCAACTGGCCCTGGGCTCTATGTCAATAGTTTAGTCCCAAAATAAGATATAAAGTTGCTATAAAATGATTGTAAAACATCCAAGAATGATAATATAACAGCATGGAACAATAAAAAATTATAGATACGTTGGAGAAGTATCAAGCGGGTGTAGGTCGTTGGCTGACCGGCGCACCTGAGGCCTTACGCAGTTTCCTTCGGGCCTGACGGTGCACCTCCTCCTCGGGGTCCTTAGATGCCGCCCTCTTCCTTTTTGGGGAGGCCGCCTCCTCTTGTTCCTCCTCCTCATGGGTGGAGGAGACATGGGTGTCCTCGGATCGGGCCTCTGAAGTACCTCGGGCGCGCCTGCTGACCTTCCCCTTCAGCCGCTTCGGCTCCTTGGCCGAAACCACGTATGGTTCCTCTGCCAAGAGCGCCATGAGTTGGGGAGTTCTCGCCTCCTTGGGCAGCGGCTCCGAGCACAACATTTGCTGTGCCCTAGGGATCCATTTATGTGGAAGGAAGGAGCAACTCGAAAGTTTGAACCAAAATGCGTCCACGGAATATAAGGCAAAAATATGGAGCTTCATGCTAAGATCTGCTCGTGGGCGTCGTGTGCAACGTCAAAGCCGCAGTCTTTCCCCTATGCGAGGAATTCATTCTGGGACGGCTTGAAAAAGCACCGTCCACATCCCAGCCAGGGAAGTGAGGAATAAATGCTTTATGGGCGGCTCGTCCTTGGGCTTGTAGGCCCATATCGGGCTCACCCAAAGTTGGAGTGGCAAGATGCGGCAGTGGAGGATGACTTCTACCACGCCCACTAGCTTGATCTTCTTCTTGTTTGCCAGAAATTTGATCTTCTGTTGCAGCAAGGTCACAACTTCTAGATTACCCCACTCTATGTCCTTCCTCTTCCAGGAAACAAGTGTTCTCGGAGAGTTAGCCGAGAAGGCCAGGACTTCGGCCTGGCCACTGACAAGTGGCTCGATGACATAGAACCAGTCACACTGCCACTCCTTGATGGTTCTGATTAAGGTTCCTTTGAACCAGATGGTCTTCTGGTTCTTTCTAAACATGCCCTCCCCCCCCCCGCACTCTGTGAGCTCAGATCCGCTGGACTTCGGCTTGACGCCAAACATCTTCAGCCACAACCCAAAGTTTGGTCGACACGGAGGAAGGCCTTGCAGACGATGATGAACGTCGCGAGGTCGGGGATGGAGTTCAGGGCCAGATGATGAAAATCCAGCCCATAGTAGCATAGGACCCCGTGCATAAAGGGGTGCAGTAGGAATCCCAGACCTCAGATGAGGTGGGGAACGAAGATGACCCTTTCCCCCAGCTTGGGGGTGGGCACCCGTTGGTCACGCTTCGGCGGCCGGCTAGCTACATTGGCAGGGATGTACCCTACACTCTGCAGCTCCAAGATTGTACCCTCTATGATAGAGGATCCGACCTAGTGCCCCTTCAAGATGGCGCCGACCATGGCTGGGAGTGGGAATTATGGCTCTAATAGGGGCGAGCGGATTGAAGGCTAGATCTGAGCACTGGAGCTCAGGAGGCAATAGACCAGGGAGGAATGGGAGCGTGAGATTGCTAGTGCTTCCCCGTGCTCTTATAGGCTGTGAAAGGCCAAGAGTCCCCTTACTACGTTGTTGAAATCGCCACGTCTCAATACAGAAATGCTATTATGTGCATGGGAAGAAACAACATCTTGATGGTATCCCCGAAAATATGGGCACGATCTGTGTTTTGATAAGACGTGCCAATGAGAAACCGCCTCGGGCCGTGATTCGAGCAGAAGTTACTAGCTGAAAGATCGAGGATGTCGCCTAGAGGAGGGGTGAATAGGCGCTTTAAAATAATTACGGTTTAGGCTTGAACAAATGCCGAATAAACCTAACGGTTAATTTGTCAAGCACAAAACCTACAACAACTAGGCTCACCTATGTGCACCAACAACTTATGCTAAGCAAGATAAGCAACTATGTGATAGCAAGATATATGAAAAAAAACAATATGGCTATCACAAAGTAAAGTCCATAAGTAAAGGGCTCGGGTAAGAGATAACCGAGGCACGCGGAGACGATGATGTATCCCGAAGTTCACACCCTTGCGGATGCTAATCTCCCTTTGGAGCGGTGTGGAGGCACAATGCTCCCCAAGAAGCCACTAGGGCCACCGTAATCTCCTCACGCCCTCGCACAATGCAAGATGCCGTGATTCCACTAAGGGACCCTTGAGGGTGGTCACCGAACCCGTACAAATGGCAACCCTTGGGGGCGGTCACCGAACCCGTACACTTTGGCAACCCTTGGGGGCGGTCACCGGAACCCGTCAAATTGCTCGGGGCGATCTCCACGACCTAATTGGAGACCCCGACACTTGCCCGGAGCTTTACACCACAATGATTGAGCTCCGAACACCACCAACCATCTAGGGCGCCCAAGCACCCAGGTGGAACAAGTTCAAGGGCACCAAGCACCCAAGAGTAATAAGCTTCTCAACTTGTAACTTCCACGTATCACGTGGAGAACTCAAACCGATGCACCAAATGCAATGGCAAGGGCACATGGAGTGCCCAAGTCCTTCTCTCCCAAATCCCACCAAAGCAACTAATGCTAGGGAGGAAAATGAGAGGAAGAACAAAAGAAGAACACGAAGAACTCCAAGATCTAGATCCAAGGGGTTCCCCTCACTTAGTGGAGGAAGTGATTGGTGGAAACGTGGATCTAGATCTCCTATCTCTTTTCCCTCAAGATCTAGCAAGAATCATAGGAGGGATTGAGAGTTAGCAAGCTCGAAGAAGGTCAACAATGGGGGAAGAACACGAGCTCAAAGGATAAGGTTCATTGGGGAAGAAGACCCCCTTTTATAGGTGGAAAAAATCCAACCGTTATGCTCTCAGCCCGCACAGAGCGGTACTATCGCTCCAAGGAGCGGTACTACCGCTAGGGCGGTAGTACCCCTTTGAAACACAACAGCGAGGAGGCAAAAAGGCCAGAAGAACCGTCAGAGCGGTAGTACCGCTTGACCTCACGGTACTACCGCTACGGGTAGCGGTACTACTGCTAATGGTAGCGGTACTACTGCTTGCGAGCGGTACTAAAAAATTACATCCAGGCCTACCACCGCAGGACTCGGGATGATTTTTTGGTCCGGAGCGGTAGTAAAAAATTACAACCGCTCCAATTCGCGGTAGTACCGCTGCAGCCTTTTCAGAACACCAAAACTGCCACAACTTTTGAAAACAGACTCCGAATTCGATGAAACCAAGTTTGTTGGAAATCTAGCAACAAGGGCTAACACAATATTGAAAGAAATATCAATAAGAAGAAAATTAGAAAAGGCCCATAAGAAAATGGTGAGAATCCTTCCTCGGATAAGACCGGTAAAACCTCCAACACTGAAAACATCATAGAAGACGCATGCGAACTCCGTTTTCGATGAACTCAAGCTTGTCATCAAGATGACCATAAGCTCTAAGACTCACAAAGAGAACCAAACAAGAACCAAGAAACATGATGCAAGGATGCAATGGTTTGAGCTCTCTACTAACGATACGATCAAGCTACCAACTTGAGAGCCCCCCTTGATAGTACGGCAAACGATCCTATAACCCGGTCTCCCAACTACCACCACGAGACCGGTAAAATAGAAAACCTATCAAGGGAAAACTTTTGCCTTGCACATGGTCCACTTGAGCTAGATGATGACGATCTTGACTCCCTCAAGTTGGACCACCTTTCTTGATTGCGTTGGCTCGATGAAGACTAGATGATTGCTCCCCATAGTCCACTATGGGTGAGTCACTCTTCGGCACATCTTCACAAGTCCATTGACACCACAATGGATGGCAAGATTCAAGCACTTGATCTCTTCGTGATGCTCCACTTGAACTTGCACATGGCAATCTTGATGACAATCACCACTTGATGTTATCCTTTCCATGGGTTGTATGATATCTTCCTCTTGACGCAAGCCCATGGACATGTACCTAACCCCACATAGAACTCTCACATAGACCATGCGTTAGTACACAAAATGCAATGGACAATTCTTACCATACCATGGGATCACTTGGTCCCTCTCGGTACATCTTCTATGCTTTGTGAGTTGATCAACTTGATTCACTCTTGACTTAGTCTTGATCAACCTTGAATCTTTCCAACTCTCTTCATTTGGATGATGTCTTGAAGGTAAACATGAATTATCACACAATCTTCTTCTTCAAGACATGCTTGCAATAAGCTCAACACTCACATGACCAATCTTTGGATAATTCCTTCATAATACCTTGGTCAACTCATAAACTCCTTGAAACCAACACATGGACTTCAAGAAAAGCCTATGGATAAATCCTTCAAATATAACTCAAGACAACCATTAGTCCATAGAGATTGTCATCAATTACCAAAACCAAACATGGGGGCACCGCATGTTCTTTCAATCTCCCCCATTTTGGTATTTGATGACAATCACTTTCAAGAGAGTTTATATAAGGAATTATGCATCACCATGCAATGCAACAACCAAGTGCATGCGAATGAGATGCAAATGTTAAGGAACAAAACCAAAGCAAGAGGAGATAACTCTCTAGACTTCTCCACAAAACTCTCTGAAACTTCTCCCCCATTGGCATCGATTGCCAAAATGGGCAAAAATCTAAGAAGGCCAATATAAATTGTGATCCTCCATAAAATGTGTATTTCTCAACAAGAGAGTGGAATGCAATATACATACCCAAAGGTAAATACTTGGAGGAACACAAACTATATTGAGGCACAAAGATTGCTAAAGAATGATATGCCACAAAGACATGACAAAGAGAGACACAAGCAATGAAGCAGTCAAAATATACCAATTGAAGCAAGCAATCAACGGATATCAATTAAACCAACTAGACCAATGATCCTACATGCCACAAGAATAAAGATATTATGATAAGCGCAAAGGAGTGTTCTAAAGAAACTAGAGAAGCTCCCCATGATTTGTGCACACATAAGAAATTTTGTATTTGAATACAAAGTGCACAAAATAGGATCATAGCTCCCCCAAAATCAATAGAAACTCACATCCAGTGCAAGTGAGCATATAGGAAACAAAGCCTAGCGCTTGCAACAAGCACATGGTTGAGCAACATGTGAAAGAGGCAACTTAAGAATAGGCTCAACCAAAATAATGTGTGTGAGTCATGGCGAAGCACTTGAGAAGACTAAAATTAGGATGAGCATTAAGCATCAACATAGTCTTGAAAGAATGAGGCACAAGTGCAAGACCTATCATTCCCACACACAACTGGCAAATGGGTTCACAAGATTACTAATAAGCAGAAGAGAACCTATGCTTGTGACAACCCGTGGTGAAGATAGACGAAGAGAGGCTCATCAATACGAGGGATACCAATTAAGATGGCAAAAGCCTCGTAAAGATAAGCAAGAGGAAAATAATCTTCACCACACAGGAGTGCAACAAGATGCAATGATAGAGGACACGCACTCAAGGCAAAAGCTTTCATGGAGCCACCAAAGAAATAACATAAGGAAGACAAGGTGGACGTGAAAGAAAGGATATCAACTAGAGATGTAATTTCTCTCAAGTGTATAAGGTACTATGTAGATGAAATCATGATGATATATATATATATATATATATATATATATATATATATATACAAAGAAGGATGTACACCCGAAATAGTTACAACACGAAGGAACAAGATATCCACAAGGAAGTCATAAATATACCAATAAGATATTTGCTTGAAAGCATAGAACTTGGCTGGATATGGTATTATTGAATATAAATGAAGTCCAAACACACACCCATCAAAGGCATCGCAACTAGCAACAAGATATCATCGTTGGGATGCTTTGAGAAAGAAAACAAGTGTCACAAGATATGAAATGAATATCATGCCAAGATACAACCTAGACAAGGTTGAATGCAAGAGGGGAAAGCATGAATAGATACTTGTTACTGAGATATCATTGGAAGGATGTAGTAGATACCAATTGAAGGTAGATAGTAGTTCACTGATCATCCTAGCTTGACTCCAATATGCACATGGTGACAACACCTTCCTTGTGAGTGAGCCGAGCATCCAATGCATCTCCAAATGTTCCTAGAAGAACAACACAAACTAAACGGTACCCAAACTCATCGGGACCAAATGGTTAGAAACACCAATACATAGGACAAACTCCACATAAATATGTGCATATAGATATGAAAATGAATTTCATGCACATCTCATCCAAATTGAGACTAGGTGGAGTTTCCCCTATATATTGAGTTAAAGAAAGAAAGCAAGCCAAACAAAATACATGAAGTAAACATGCATGCTCAAGACTTTCAAAACCCGAAACCAAAAGACAAAGAAATGCCAAGTGAAAAGGATACCAAATGGAGAGATCATCACTTGGAAGATATCATTAAAGATACATCAAGGAATGAGATATCCATTGATACACACTAAATTAAAGATGTCAAACTCCCAAAGAGAGGATGGTTCCAAACAAATCAAGCTCTCAACAAAGTTTCATGATGGCACAAGGTACCAAAAGAAAAACGGCTTGCCTTCCACCAACACACACTTGATAATGATCACAAGAAGAGTGTTCTAAAGAAAATAGGATAGCTCACCCACGAGTTGTGCACTATAGAGAATTTGCTTTTGAATACAAAATGCACAAGGTGGGATCACCACTTTCACTATATCTAGAAAACGCTAGACAAGAACAAGAAATTAACAAGATCCACAAGTGGTATGGAAGACAACAGGAGTTGACACAAACCTTGGCAAGAGAAAAGGCAAATAAAAACAAAAGCCAATGTAAAGATGATCAAAAAATTCTACCACACATAAGTGACTACCACTTGTCAAAAGACAAGAAGTATTTGGAAATAATTCCCGGTGGTAGATAATAAGGATATCCAACATCATCTTCACTACAAACACAAGCAAATTTCCACTTGTAGAGCTAACATGTCACCTAGGAACAATATAATTTACAATATCAATTCTAGGACACAATATCTCAAATGTACACATTTTCTAGGCTTGCAATATGCACATAGCATATTACTCCCCCATAATGTGATACCAATAAGAACTTAACAAGAGGCAATAAGAGGATCCAACACAAGATAATCAATGGAATTTTTAGAATTTGAATTTCTCATGAGAGATATACCACCTAGCGACTAGATAATCTTGTAATATCAATACTAAGTGGTATTCCCCATGTACCCACCTTTATAGGATTGCGAAGTGCACAAAGCACATCACTCCCCCATAATGGGATATTCCATTAAACTCTCACACGAGCCAACTAAGATACAACCAAGATGCACTAAGGCTCAACGAACGACACACAAGTACATGATGTGCAAACCAACATACACAAAGGCAATTTGGAGACACATGATATACAAACACATGCAAGGAACAAAACCAAAACATGCAAGGGGGCAAGTAACTTTCAATGTAAGCAATTTTAAGTACAAGTTACCGCAAGGAGGCACATTGGATATAAGATATAAACTTGACGATTCAATTGACTTGGCTTGAGACAATAAGAGTGATGAAGTCCCCTTAATTCTTCATAATGTAGCCAAGTCTCCAATGCCCTCCAACAACACCTATTAATCAAGTTTGAGCTAGTTGGCCCCCAACCAAGTTGGGTCCTAAGAGGTTAGTCACAATAGGCTTGGCTACCCAAATGGTTCTTTGCTTCAAACCACTTTGAGTACCAACAAACTTGGCAAACACATTGCCAACCTTATCCTTCCCAAGAGAATAGACATCATAAATAACAATTGGGTTGGATAAGTTACCACTAGTGCATGAAGAAGCAAGGTGACCTTTCTCACGACATAGATAGCAACGTCTACTCTTCACTTTCTTCTCACTTGATTTCTCAACTTGAGAAGCATTAGCTTGAGTCTTCTTGGGAAGAGGCCTTTCTTCAACTTGAGGTTGAGCATGAGAATGCACTTGTAGCCGCTTCCCTTGTTGCTTGTCACTAATGGCCTTCTTCTTCAATGGGCAAGATCTAACATGATGCCCTTCAATTTTGCACTTGAAGCAAATAATCTTGGCCGAATTCTTGACTTGTTTTTGGCCCTTCTTCTTGTTGATCTTGGACTTCTTCTTCTTGTTGGAGTTGAATCCAAGTGCACCTTTGTCATTGTGGGATTTTTGCACACTCAAGATATTGTTGAGTGTGAATTTTCCTTCATGACTCTTTTCCAAGTCTTTCTTCAAGGAAGTGACTTGGGCCTTGAGCTCTTTGATTTCCTCTACATGGTTAGTCTCAACACAAGTACTAGAGGAACTATAAGCTTCATTGTTAGAGCAATAAGGCAAGGAAAGCAATTCATCACAAGATGTACCAACATTGTGAGTAGATGAATTACAAAGACTAGCACATAGCAATATAGCATTTTGACTAGAAGTAGTGCTAGTATCCACATGAGGCTCACTAGATGTTACCTTAGCAATCATGGCCTCATGAGCTATCTTTAGAACATTATGGGATACTAGAAGATCATCATGAGAGCTTGAGAGCTTTTCATGACTTTCTTCCAATTTCCCATAATTGCTAGATAGCAAGTCAAGTTGAGCCCGTAGCTCAACATTCTCCCTCAAAATGGATGCTTCACAAGTAATATAGTTAGTGGCACATGTCGTGGTTCTAAGTCTGACAGTAGAATGGGGGGTAGGTATGGAGATGCAAGATCCTAGCTATGGAGCAGTTGTGAACACAAAGATGTACGAGTTCAGGCCCTTCTCGGAGGAAGTAATAGCCCTACGTCTCGGAGCCCGGAGGCGGTCGACTGGATTATGTGTATATGGATTACAGGGGTGCGAACCCTTTACACCGAGGAGGGGGTGGCTTATATAGTGTCTGCCAGACCCCTCCAGCCCTCAGTAATGCAGGGTTTAAAGTACATTAAGTCTAGGCGTTACTGGTAACGCCTTACATAAAGTGTCCTAAATGCCATAAAGACTACTTAATTACAGACCGTTTGGATGCAGAGTGGCTCTTGATCTCCTGGTGGTCGAGTGAGTCTTCATGGTCGAGTCCTTCAAGTCCATCGAGTGAAGTCTCTCTTGGTCGACTGGAAGGCAGTTTCTTCTATGGGTGTCCTTGGGTAGGGTACTTAGATCAGGTCTATGACCCTACCCTAGGTACATGACTTCATCATTAGCCCCCGAATGGATCGAGGTTTGAGTGAGGAAGGAGTTGATATTATTCCCGACCTGCTTTTGTGTTCTGGATATGTATCGTCTTGGACCAATAATCTCTTCGTTGATAACAACAACTTTTCTTCAGTCGCCTTGATCCATTCTTTTCTCTCATCGAGTGAAATTTTGAACTTAGTAATTTCCGAGCAACGGATCACAGGAAATCTCTCGTCTGACAGATCGATCTGCTGTTAGCGGATTTTGTGGGATCTGAATTTTGGGAAGCGCGTGAAGCGGGGCGGACCGCGGCGCTCGGATGGGATAGGGCATAGACGCCTCGATTCTCGCGCCGTCTTTTTTGCCACCTATCAGGTACGCGCGACTGTTTCGGGATGTGATTGGATTGCCTGGGCCCACTTTTCATCCACTCGGAAGCGGCTCTATAAAATGTGTCCGGCGAGGGTTTTTGAACAGTGCTTCTTCAATCCCCCCTTCTGCCCTCTCCTGCTCCGCCCGCATCGCTTGTTCTCGCCTCTGCCCAACCACTCCTCGTGCGCCTCGACGGTGACAATGGTGAAGGAGAAGACGGCGGCTCTGGAGCGCGCGAAGAAGGCGACGGCGACGGGGAAGAAGAAAGGGAGAGCGACTAGTCGGGGAGGATCTTCGTCCAGGTCCCGCCTGCCGCAAGGCTGGGTCCAAGGGGATTGGATCCGGTCGACCATCACCAAGAAAGATCTCACTGATATGGCCAATGATGGTTTGATCCCCCACGGAGCAGCGAGGCTCCCGGGGAACGAGTGTCAACCACAGCCGGAAGAGGGTGAGTGTGTTCTTCTGGCCACCCACGTCGACCGTGGATTTTCTCTGCCTCAGAGTGTTTTCTTCCGTGGTTTCTTGAATTTCTTTGGTGCGCAACTCCATCACTTCAATCCGAATTCCATCGCCTACCTTGCTGCCTTCGTGTCCATGTGCGAGAACTTCCTGGGCTGCCGACCGCACTGGGGTCTGTTCAAGCACATATTCACTTGTCGTTCTCAGACAGTGAAAAAGGCGAGTATAGATGACGATAAGACCAAGGTTATTCAGATGTGTGGTGGTCTGGGGATCCAAATGAGAAACAAGAGCACCTTTCCGGCCATGACTCTCCCTGAGTCGGTCAGAGGATGGCAGTCGACTTGGTTTTACTGCCAAAACAAGTCGACGCCGGGGCAGTCGAGTGGTCTCCCTCCGTTCTCTATGGACCGAGCGCAGAAGCCCTCTTCTCTGAAGGTGATCCCTGAGGAGAAAGCCCAAGTGAAGATGCTGATGGAGCGCGTAGTCCAGTTAGTTCGGGAAGGAGTGACGGGTATGGACCTTCTGGAGGTCTTTCTCAGGCGGTGCATCCAGCCTCTTTAGTACCGAGGCCATTGCATGTGGCTGTACTGTGGAACCAAGGATGAGACTCGGATCCATCCAGAAGCAGTCGGCGACGCCACACTGGAGAGGTGGATGACCGCGGACACTGGGAACAAGGACAACCCTCGAGGAGCCAGGAGGATTCCGCCACTCGACCATTCCAGCATTCCAGACAAGGTATGCCCACTTTATTTCCAATTGTAATCCTGCCATACTTATTCTGCTTTCGCTGCAAATTGGTCGATTGATCTCTATCTTGTTGTCTGTCAGGCCTTCACCGAACTATACTCGATGCCGAATGGAGCATAGACGCCGACTACAGAGGAGGAAGCAAGTGGGGGCGAAAGCCAGGAGGAGTGGGACTCGGACGCTGCTGACGATGATGATGATGACGACTCCGATGGGGAGGAAGAAGAGGAGGAGGAGGAGGAGGAGGAAACCGCACCGCCTCGCACGGAAAGACGATCGAAGCTCATTCACGACCCTGTGACTGAACGTGGCAAGGGGGTCGCGACTGTCGCACAGTCGACCAAGCATTCTCGGACCACTTCTCCGGCGTCGACTGAGAAGGCTCCGAAGCAATCTCGAACGGTGCCGTCGAAACCGGCGAAGGTCTTGCCAAAGATGAAGGTGTCGATTCCCACCATATCAGGGTAAAAAATGCTATCTGAGTCTTGTTGCTCTATACGAGTTTGTCCTTGGTCGACTCATGAGTTAACCGACTGGTTTTTGGAATTGTAGTGCTGCTACTTCTGATACCTCGGCCAGGGCTGACGATCATGAGATGGAAGATGCTGCAACCTCAAAACCTGGTACCACTCTCTTAATTCCGTTTTTTTAGTCGATTGGCTCTTGGTCTCTAATTCTGATTCTTTTCTGTAGCTCCATCCAATGTCGTTATCACCCTTCCTGACGACGACGATGATGAGGAACCGCTGAAGCATAGGAGGAACAGGAAAGCGTCTGCTGGCAGGGTGACTCAGGACGTGCCAGCACCCGAGACACTGATCGCAGAGGAGGAGAACACCACTCGGCACACCGTATCTTTCGCGGTGCCGTTGACGAGTGCTCACCCTGCGTCGTCGAGTGCTGCACAGCCTTCACTCTTCTCGACCCACTACATCCCAGAGGACCAAGCCAGTGCTGCAAAAGAAGCGATACGCCAGGTGGGAGTCATGATGGAGCAGGTGAAGGCCATCCGGGAAGCTAGCCAGGCAGCCTATGACGCCAGTTCCGCTCTTCAAAGCAACGTTCAGGTCAGTCGGTCATCGCTTGTTCTGTTAGGATATGATCTCTGAAAATTCTTCTTTTTGAAATCCGTAGTAGTAGTCCTACACCCACTTGGTGTGTCGATTGAAATTCCGGTTTAGTGGGGGCACGCTGAGTGCACCCACTGGGTGTAGTCCCCAAGGCTATGGAGGACTGCTGGCAGTCGACCATAGGCTTTATAAGTTAAGTTTTTCCTTCATTCGACCAGGTCGAAAAGATTTCTCCAACCGGTGGGGGCACGCTGAGTGCACCCACTGGGTGTAGTCCCCGAGACTGTGGTCGACTGCTGGCAGTTGACTACAGTCTGTAGAATATGTCCTGTTTTTTTTGTTGGTCGACTGGTCGACTCTATCTTGATAGAACTAGTGGGGGCACGCTGAGTGCACCCACTGGGTGTAGTCCCCGAGACTACAGTCGAATGTTTGTATTCGGCTGTAGTCTTAGAAACGCATGATTTTTCCTTAGTCACTCGGAAGTGAATTGTTTTTGACATCTGTCGATTGATTCTTCGTAGAAATCCTGTGACCTTGCGGCTCGTTACACCGAGCTGGAGAACAAGCATATCCAGCTCGAGCTTGATCTGAAGCTGGTCCAGGAGAATCTGGCGAAGGCGAAGGAAGAAGCTAAAGGTACGTTTGGTGAGGCTTCCGACGACTGCCTTTGCCCCTTATTTGATTCAAATTCTGATCTTGCTGCGACTTTGCAGGCAAAGTGAAGGAGGCCCAGAAGAAGAAAGACCTTGAGTTGGCTGAGATGCAGAAAACAGCTTTGGAGAAAACCAAACTTGCAGACGAGACGTTGGCTTCGGTCACCAGGCTTGAAGAAGAGAACACCAATCTGAAAGCTGCTCTCGCTATTGCCAACAAGGAGGTCAGTCGACTGAAAGGCGATAAAGTTATTCTGAATGACAAGGTCAGTGAGTTGGCGGGGAAGAGGAATGATCTGGAGGCTTATCTGGGTGGTCTTGCCAAGAAGTTGTTCCTCATGCTCGAAGGTAACCCTTTGCACCAAACGATTATTTTTACAATGACCTTTCCATTCGACCATTGTTTGACTCGGTGGTTGTGTTTGCAGAATTTTGTCAAAACTTTGAAGAGGAGACTGGTCGACTGGAGCCTAACCTGGACCCCATCAACTCTCCGGTGAATGATGAAGTCGCCATGAATGTGCTCCGGCTAGAATCTCGTGTTGCTGCCGTCATCGACTATCTCGCAAGGCTGAAGGTCGCCACTTCCCGCATCGACACCACGCTCTGGCCCAGGGAGACGCTCCAGAACGACCTCGAGTCTCTGATGACTCGACTAAACACAATCCCTGGTCGAGTGCAGGAGTGGAAGAAGTCTTCTACCAGGTGTGGTGCAGATGTCGCTCTGTGTCTGGCCCGAGTCCATTGCAAGGATGCACGAGAGGACAAGCTGGCGGCTCTTCGGGTGGCTAACACCAAGAAGCATGATTTCCGATCTTTCATGGAGACTTTCATCGCTGCTGCCACTCGGATCGTGGACGGAATTGATCTTGATGAGTTTGTTGCACCTTCCAGCCCTCCACAGGAGGGGTAAAAAACTTCTTGAGCTCGACACTAAATTTGCCTCGGAATGCCGAGTGATTTTGTAACCGATAAACCTTAATAGGCTTAGCGCCTGATTACTTTCGGTTCCGTTAGGTATTTACCCGAACTTGGATTCGACGTTCGAATATGCTTGCATTTGGCTTGAGATGTCTCTTTCAGGTTAAAGCGAGGTGCTCATTGCAGTCGACTTGTTCCCTAATTCGCTTAGGCAGGCATTGGGCTGCGGCTAAGCCTCCGAGTGGGAGACATGCTCTCCACTCGGTAGGAATTTTATAACTTAGGCGAGCACTGGGCTGCAGCTAAGCCCCCCGAGTGGGAGGTCTGCTCTCCACTCGGTAGGATTTTTATAACTTAGGCGAGCACTGGGCTGCAGCTAAGCCCCCGAGTGGGAGGTTTGCTCTCCACTCGGTAGGATTTTTATAACTGAGGCGAGCACTGGGCTGAAGCTAAGCCCCTGAGTGGGAGGTTTGCTCTCCACTCAGTAGGATTTTTATAACTTAGGCGAGCACTGGGCT
>NC_041383.1:220718859-220759956 GCF_002162155.2 Triticum dicoccoides
CGAGTGGGAGGTTTGCTCTCCACTCGGTAGGATTTTTATAACTTAGGCGAGCACTGGGCTGCAGCTAAGCCCTCGAGTGGGAGATCTGCTCTCCACTCGGTAGGATTTTTATAACTTAGGCGAGCACTGTGCTGCAACTAAGCCTCCGAGTGGGAGGTCTGCTCTCCACTCGGTAGGATTTTCACATTGTACTTGTGGCGTGGCTCGGAGGAGAGGGTCGCAGTCGACCTGCACCTCGTCTTCCTTGCTACCGCATGTTGTACTTGTGGCGTAGCTCGGAGGAGAGGATCGCAGTCGACCTGCACCTCGTCTTCCTTGCTACCGCCCGTTGTATTCGAACTTAGGCGAGTGCTTGGACTGCAGCTAAGCCCCCGAGTGGGAGTCTGGCTCACCACTCGGTAGGATTTTATTGAAACTTAGGCGAGTACTTGGACTGCAGCTAAGCCCCCGAGTGGGAGTCTGGCTCACTACTCGGTAGGATTTTATTGAAACTTAGGCGAGTACTTGGACTGCAGCTAAGCCCCCGAGTGGGAGTCTGGCTCACCACTCGGTAGGATTTTATTGAAACTTAGGCAAAACGGATTCGCAGCTAAGCCCCCGAGTGGGAGGCTGGCTCACCACTCGGTAAGGATTTTTTACAAACTTAGGCGAAGCGGATTCGCAGCTAAGTTACCCACTGAGGGGGAAATTTTTACTGAACAAATAAAAGTGACAAAAATCATTGGGGAAATTATGACACTATTATCTTGCAAAACATGGACTACAGAAGTACTTTTATTACAACTCATCCGAGTGAAAACTTAAGTGTAAAATGGACGGAGTAGTTCCGCGTTCCAAGCTCGGGGCTCGTCGATATTGTGCTTGACGTTGTAGAGACGGTACGCTCCGTTGTGGAGGACCTTGGTGACGATGAAGGGTCCTTCCCAAGAAGGAGCAAGCTTGTGTTGTTTCTGCTGATCCACTCGGAGAACCAAATCTCCTTCCTGGAAGGCTCGACTCTTCACGTTTCTGGCGTGGAAGCGACGCAAGTCTTGTTGGTAGATGGTCGATCGGATCAGAGCCATCTCCCTTTCTTCCTCTAAAAGGTCGACTGCGTCCTGCCGCGCTTGTTCCGCTTCAGCTTCGTTGTAAAGCTCAACTCGAGGAGCATTGTGGAGAAGATCACTCGGCAAGACTGCTTCAGCTCCATAGACCAAGAAGAATGGAGTTCTTCCGGTCGACCGGTTAGGCGTGGTCCGCAGACCCCAAAGCACTGAGGGAAGTTCGTCGACCCATGCTCCAGCCGCATGCTTGAGATCACGCATCAGTTGGGGCTTCAATCCTTTGAGGATCAAGCCATTGGCTTGCTCCGCTTGTCCATCCGACTGTGGATGGGCGACCGAAGCGTAGTCGACTCGTGTGCCTTGAGATGTGCAGAACTCTCCGAATTCCTCCGAGTCGAAGTTTGATCCATTGTCTGTGATGATGCTGTGCGGGACTCCATATCTGAATATTAGTTCCCTGATGAAGCTAACAGCAGTACCGGCGTCAAGGTTCTTGATGGGTTTAGCCTCGATCCACTTGGTGAACTTGTCGACTGCCACCAGTACATGCGTGAAACCGCTTCGACCTGTTCTCAAGGGGCCCACCATATCCAACCCCCATACTGCAAAGGGTCAGACGAGTGGTATGGTCTTCACAGCTGACGCAGGCTTGTGTGACATGTTGGAGTAAAACTGGCATCCCTCGCACTTGTCCACTATCTCCTTTGCCATCTCATTCTCCCTTGGCCACTAAAATACGGCTCGGTATGCTTTGGCCACGATGGTCCGAGAGGACGCATGATGACCACAGGTCCCCGAGTGGATATCATCAAGGATTATTCGACCTTCTTCTGGCGTTATGCACTTCTGACCGACTCCCGTCGTGCTCTCTCTGTATAGCTGTCCTTTGATCACAGTAAAGGCTTTGGATCGGCGAACGATCTGTCGAGCCTCTTCTTCGTCCTCTGGGAGCTCTTTCCTTAGGATATACGCGATATATGGAACTGTCCACTCGGGAGTGATCACTAAAACCTCCATGACCAAGTCGACCACCGCTGGAACTTCAACTTCAGTCGGATCTGTGGCACTCTTGGGCTGCGGAGCTTCTTCAGTAAAAGGATCTTCTTTGACTGATGGAGTATGGATATGCTCCAGGAACACACCACTGGGAATGGCTTCTCTTTTGGAACCTATCTTCGCCAAATCATCAGCCGCTTGATTTTTCAATCGGGGTATATGATGGAGCTCTAACCCCTCAAACTTCTTTTCCAGCTTCCTCACTGCATTGCAGTATCCAGTCATAGCTGGGCTTCTAACGTCCCACTCCTTCATCACTTGGTTGACCACCAAATCTGAGTCGCCATAAACCATAAGGCGATGGACGCCGAGTGAGATGGCCATGCGTAACCCATACAAGAGGGCCTCGTATTCTGCCTCATTGTTGGAGGAATCAAAGTGAATCTGGAGCACATATCTGAGCTTATCTCCTCTGGGGGAAACCAAGACTACCCCAGCACCGGAACCATTCAACATCTTAGAGCCATCAAAGAACATGGTCCAATGCTCCGAGTGAACTTCAGTCGGCTGCTGTTGTTCAATCCACTCGGCAAGGAAATCTGCTATTGCTTGGGACTTAATGTCTTTCTTTGCCTCAAACTTGATATCAAGGGGAAGGAGTTCAATCGCCCATTTAGCCACTCGACCAGTTGCATCTCTATTGTGTAGAATCTCTGAAAGTGGAGCGTCGCTGACGACTATAATGGAATGATCAGAGAAATAATGAGCAACTTCTTCGTGGTCATGTAGATCCCATACACAAGCTTCTGATAATGAGGGTATCTTTGCTTGGATGGAGTCAAAGCTTCAGATAGGTAATACACTGGGCGCTGAACTTTGAAGGCTTTCCCTTCTTCTTCCCGCTCGACCGTAAGTACTGTACTGACGACTTGTCCTGTGGCTGCGATATAAAGCAACAGAGGCTCTTTGCTGATTGGAGCAGCAAGCACCGGCTGGCTGGAGAGCAGAGCTTTTAGCTCGGCAAACGCTGCATCAGCTTCTGGAGTCCACTCGAACTTGTCTGCCTTCTTCATCAGTCGGTAAAGAGGCAATGCCTTTTCGCTGAGTCGTGAGATGAATCGACTTAATGCGGCCAAGCATCCAGTAAGCTTCTGAACATCGTGCACCCGCACAGGGCGTTTCATTCGGAGTATAGTGCCGATTTTTTCTGGGTTAGCGTCGATTCCTTGTTCGAAAACGAGAAAACCGAGTAACTTGCCACCAGGAACTCCGAATGTGCACTTTGATGGATTGAGCTTGATATCATACCTCCTGAGGTTGGCAAATGTTTCGGCGAGGTCAGTCAGCAGGTCGGAACCTTTTCGTGACTTGACCACGATATCATCCATATACGCTTCCACATTCCGACTGATTTGAGTGAGCAAACACTTCTGAATCATTCGCATAAACGTGGCTCCGACATTCTTGAGGCCGAATGGCATGGTGATATAGCAGAAGCACCCGAATGGAGTGATGAAAGCTGTTTTTATCTCATCGGGTCCGTACAGACGGATCTGATGGTACCCGGAATAAGCGTCTAGGAAAGACAATCTCTCGCATCCCGCGGTCGAGTCAACAATTTGATCAATGCGAGGGAGAGGAAAATGATCTTTCGGGCAGGCCCGATTGATGTGCTTGAAATCAATGCACATTCGGAGTGAGTTGTCCTTCTTGGGAACCATGACGACATTGGCGAGCCACTCGGAGTGGTATATCTCTCAGATAAATCCTGCTGCCAATAGTCGAGCCACTTCCTCACCAATTGCTTTTCTCTTCTGGACGGCGGACCGCCAAAGATGTTCTTTGACTGGTTTCGCTGCTGAGTCGACTCTAAGGCGATGCTCAGCCAGTCCCCTGGGAACACCCGGCATGTCAGCAGGCTTCCATGCAAAGATGTCCCAGTTCTCACGGAGGAACTGGATGAGCGCTTCTTCCTATTTCGGGTCGAGTGTTGTGGAGATATGGGTCGGAGCTGCATTGGGGTCGGTCGGGTGAATGTGGACGGGCTTCGTCTCACCGACGGCTGAAATGCTGACTCCGTGGCAGGCTTCTTGGCTCGCAGCAAATCACTCGGATCTGCATTTTGCTTGTATTCCTCTAGCTCGACCGCTGTCACCTGGGAGTCGGCAATTTTCGAGCCTTTCTGGAAACACTCTTCTGCTTTTTTCCAATCACCGGTGATAGTGATCACGCCTTTGGGGCCGGGCATCTTCAGTTTGAGGTACACATAACATGGTCTAGCCATGAATCGTGCGTAAGCTGGTCTCCCTAAAATAGCGTGGTAAGCGCTCTGAAAATCCACGACCTCAAACGTCAGCCTCTCTTTGCGGAAATGTTTTGAATCACCGAACACCACGTCCAGAGCTATTTGGCCGAGTGACTCGGCCTTGTTTCCAGGTATGACTCCATGGAAACTCATGTTACTGGTGCTCAGTCGGGACATCGGAATGCACATACCTTTCAGTGTGTCCGCATATAATAAGTTCAGTCCGCTACCACCATCCATTAGCACCTTCGTCAGTCGAGTGCCGTCGACAATCGGGTCGACCACCAAAGCTTGCCTCCCAGGGGTGGCTATATGAGTCGGGTCATCAGACTGGTCGAATGTAATGGGAGTTTGGGACCATCTTAGATGGCTGGGTGTCGCCGGGGCGACCATGTTCACCTCACGATTGATAACCTTCAGTCGGCTCTTGCTTTCCACATCCGCAAAGATCATCAGAGTGGAGTTAACATGAGGGTATCCTCCCTCACTGTCCTCCTTGTCTTCAGCTTTGTCTGACTCCTTTTCCTTGTCCTTGGGCTGTTTACCTTCGAACTGCTGGATCAAGAGCCTGCACTGGCGAGTGGTATGCTTCGGGTAGATGATATTACCCTCTTCGTCTTTCTTCGTGTGGATGTGGCACGGCATATCCATCACGTCATTTCCTTCTTTATCCTTCACCTTCTTGGGGTTCCAGGATCCTTTGGGCTTTCCCTTGAACTTGCCCTGAGTCACGGCCAGAGCCTCCCCAGGAGCCGCTGGTTTGGCCTTCCGCTTCTGCTTCCGACTGGAGTTTCCCTTCTCCGACTGACTCGGCTTATACTTGCCGCTGCGGAGTCGGTCCTCCTCTTCACCATTGGCGTACTTGGTGGCAATTTCCATCATCCGACTCAGAGTCATATCTCCGGTCCGCCCAAACTTCAAACTTAACTCTCTGTTCTTGACGCCATCCTTGAAGGCGCAGACTGCCTGATGATCAGACACGTTCTCCACGGTATGATGCAAAGTGATCCATCTCTGAATATACTCTCTTAAGGTCTCATTCGACTTCTGTAGACAAACTTGCAGCTCCATCAATCCAGCTGGTCGCTTGCAAGTTCCCTCAAATGTTCTGACGAACACTTGGGAAAGATCTTCCCAAGTGTAAATACTGCTTGGAGTCAACTGATTCAACCACGCCCTGGCCGAACCTTCCAACATGAGAGGCAAATGCTTCATGGCCACCTCGTCATTCCCACCACCGATCTGTACAGCCACTCGGTAGTCTTCAAGCCAAATTTCAGGCTTAGACTCACCGGTGAACTTGCTTACTCCAGTCGCCAACCGGAAGTTAGGGGGAATTACCGCGGCTCTGATTGCCCTGCTGAAACACTCGGGACCAGAAACATGCACTCGGCTGCTAGTGGGCGCATCTCTGTCATGGCCACCTCGATGAGCCCTGTTCTGATCGACCAAACCTTGCACGATGATGGATCGCGCGTCAAAGCCTGGTTCCCTGGGGTCGACCGGAGCTCTTCGCCCCACACTGAGTTGACGTCTGTCATCTTGCTGCCGAGGAGCGTAAGACCCACCTCTTGGGGGAGGAGTGGGCACTCGACGCCTGTCATCACGATCGTATCGGTCACCATATTGGTCCCGTCGATTCTCGCGTCCTTCACGCCGCGGAGGCGATCTGGGGCTGTGAGCTGACTGAACCGTATTCGCAGCGACGGATCGACTGTGAATTCTGTTGCGTGACTGCGACACGACTGAATTCTGATCTCCTGCTGCCCGGAGCAAATCTCTGATCTACATCAAGCCTCTGCCAGCCTCCGACTGAGAGGGCTGAATCGACTCTGCTATTCGGGTTGCAGCTGCTAAATTTTGAATCGGGGTTCAATATACCTGAGTCGGCGGGAAGAGTTGACGTCGACTGGAGTCGGGTACTCGTTGCCGCGCGCGCTCGTCGAGTGCTCGCTGAAGGTTCTCCAAACGAGCGCGTTTAGCCAAGTTGGCCAAACGTGCCTCCTCCAAGGTGCGAGCCTCGAGGGTTTCTCCCGCGATGGGAGTATGCAAGGCATCCATGTTCCTGCGGCGAAGTTCTTCCCTTTGCAGGGAATTAAGTGGCTCAGGTTGGTACTCCTCGTGGACTTGAGCGGGGTCGCCTCCACCGTCTACCCCGTCCTCGCGGGGGAAACCGGGAGGGCTGCGAGGCCCGTTGACCATCAAGACCTCTACCGCTGGATCACTGCTATCACACTCGGATGCAGTCTCTACGGAGCCAGTCGACAGATCGAACAGGCCGTGGAGGGACTCATCGGGCTCAATCGCTGCAACTTGAGTGGTGGCCGTCTGGCGAGCCACTGCGTGCCGCACCCACCGCTGGAGCCTCGACCGACCAGAACGCTTGCGCTGGCGGGAGACAGGGAGGGATGACGACAGAGGAGTCGACCGATATGGAGTCGACGGTTGTCGCAGCAGAACGCCGCGGACACATGCGCGAAAGTGCGTCGCCCCACGGACAGGGAGCGCGTCGATGTCGAGTGGAGCCTCCTGAAGCCAAGCGGAATCGTCAGCGATGAAGGTGAGAGCACCGAGACGGATCTCGCGGCCCTCGACCAAAACTCCACCAGCAACCATGATGAAAGTGATCGGAAGAAATGCAACTTCTCCAAAAATCGCTAAGACACCTGCCCCAAGGTAGGCCAACTGTCGTGGTTCTAAGTCTGACAGTAGAATGGGGGGTAGGTATGGAGAGGCAAGATCCTAGCTATGGAGCAGTTGTGAACACAAAGATGTACGAGTTCAGGCCCTTCTCGGAGGAAGTAATAGCCCTACGTCTCGGAGCCCGGAGGCGGTCGACTGGATTATCTGTATATGGATTACAGGGGTGCGAACCCTTTACACCGAGGAGGGGGTAGCTTATATAGTGTCTGCCAGACCCCTCCGGCCCTCAGTAATGCAGGGTTTAAAGTACATTAAGTCTAGGCGTTACTGGTAACGCCTTACATAAAGTGTCCTAAATGCCATAAAGACTACTTAATTACAGACCGTTTGGATGCAGAGTGGCTCTTGATCTCCTGGTGGTCGAGTGAGTCTTCATGGTCGAGTCCTTCAAGTCCGTCGAGTGAAGTCTCTCTTGGTCGACTGGAAGGCAGTTTCTTCTATGGGTGTCCTTGGGTAGGGTACTTAGATCAGGTCTATGACCCTACCCTAGGTACATGACTTCATCAGCACAGGCATCATCATTTACAACAATAGGAGAGGACAACTTGGCAAGCTCTTTTAAATAAGAAGCTTCAAGTTGGGCATGAGACTCGGTGAGTTTGATGAGCTCACCCTTGATGACCCTTGAGCCATTTTTGAGGTGCTCAAAATCCTCAAGGAGTCTAGCATGAGAAACTTCAAGCTTAGCATTTTTAGTTTTGAAATCATTGGCCACCTCAAGAGCTCTATCATGAGATTCCCTCACTCTAGATAATTCTAGAGCAAAAGTCTCCTCAAGAGATTCGGAGGTGGTTTGTTCATGTTCAAGAGCTTGAGATAGCTCCGCGATCTCATTTGCGTAATCATGCCCATGAGCTTCCATTTTCTCAATGGTGGCCTCATGCTCCTCTAGATGAGATTCCAACTCCTCAATGTATTTCTTGCCATCAATGACAATGGACATTATTTCCATGAAGTTGGAACGAGCAATTTTATTTTTATGAAGAGCTTTAAAAATCATTTCCCTTTGTTTTTAAGGAGGAAACATTATCATTCTCTTCATCATTATCCTCATCATCATTAGTATCAACATCATCATCAAGAGACATATTGGGGTACAAAGTAGGAGATGCCTTCGACGCCTTAGCCATAAGGCAAAAAGCAATAGATGATGATGTAGGATCCCTTGAGGCACCATTAAACACCGCATCTTGTTCCATGGAGTGTTCGGTTTCCTCTACATTGTTAGCACAACAATTCGAGGAAATAGATGCATTTTTATCATGGCAACAAGACATAGCAAGCATATCATCATGAGATCTAGTCAAGCAATTTCTACATGATATGCAAGGACTATCAACACAAGCATGTGAAACATTTGGAGTGCTCGAAGTGTTAAAGCCCAAAGAGGGAGCATTGCAATAAGATAATGGTGAAGGATCATCCATAATAAGCATACTACCATCATTGCAATGACCAACACTACTCACCATATCATTACCTTGTGGCAAACCACATGTAGGTGAAGTAGAAGAAGTTGAGAAGACTATACGACCGGAGGTGGGGGGAGAACAATCATCCCCACAAATATTGGACACACCATATTTAACTTGAAGCTTTGTCCACAACTCATGAGCATCCCGGATCGGCATGAGTTGAAAAATAACTACATTGCTCAAAGCATCAAAAAGCACATTAGAAGCTTGAGCATTGAGATAAGAGTTTTTCTCATCCTCTAAAGATAATCTTTGGGGATCCTTTGGAGGAGAAAAACCCATATCTACAATTCGCTCTAAATTTGGGTCCATGAACCTAAAGAGATTAAGCATGCGAATTACCCAAACATCAAAATTTGTGCCATCGAAACTAAGAGTGTCAGAGAATCCTAAGCCCCTAGTCGACATCCTTACTCTCTAGGCGGTTAAGCCTAACAAAGAGAGACGAGGCTCTGATACCAATTGAAAGATTGAGGATGTCGCCTAGAGGGGGGGTGAATAGGCGCTTTAAAATAATTACGGTTTAGGCTTGAACAAATGTGGAATAGACCTAACGGTTAATTTGTCAAGCACAAAACCTACAACAACTAGGCTCACCTATGTGCACCAACAACTTATGCTAAGCAAGATAAGCAACTATGTGATAGCAAGATATATGGCAAAGAACAATATCGCTATCACAAAGTAAAGTCCATAAGTAAAGGGCTCGGGTAAGAGATAATCGAGGCACGCGGAGACGACGATGTATCCCGAAGTTCACACCCTTGCGGATGCTAATCTCCGTTTGGAGCGGTGTGTTGGAAATATGCCCTAGAGGCAATAATAAAAGTATTATTATTATATTTCCTTGTTCATGATAATTGTCTTTTATTCATGCTATAACTGTATTATCCGGAAATTGTAATACACGTGTGAATACATAGACCACAATATGTCCCTAGTGAGCCTCTAGTTGACTAGCTCGTTGTGATCAACAGATAGTCATGGTTTCCTGGCTATGGACATTGGATGTCGTTGATAACGGGATCACATCATTAGGAGAATGATGTGATGGACAAGACCCAATCCTAAGCATAGCACAAAGATCGTGTAGTTCGTTTGCTAGAGCTTTGCCAATGTCAAGTATCTCTTCCTTTGACCATGAGATCGTGTAACTCCTGGATACCGTAGGAGTGCTTTGGGTGTATCAAACGTCACAATGTAACTGGGTGACTATAAAGGTGCACTACAGGTATCTCCGAAAGTATCTATTGTTTTATGCGGATCGAGACTGGGATTTGTCACTCCGTGTAAACGGAGAGGTATCTCTGGGCCCACTCGGTAGGACATCATCATATGCGCAATGTGACCAAGGAGTTGATCACGGGATGATGTGTTACGGAACGAGTAAAGTGGCTTGACGGTAACGAGATTGAACAAGGTATTGGATACTGACGATCGAATCTCGGGCAAGTAAAATACCGCTAGACAAAGGGAATTGTATACGGGATCGATTGAGTCCTTGACATCGTGGTTCATCCGATGAGATCATCGTGGAACATGTGGGAGCCAACATGGGTATCCAGATCCCGCTGTTGGTTATTGACCGGAGAACGTCTCGGTCATGTCTGCATGTCTCCCGAACCCGTAGGGTCTACACACTTAAGGTTCGATGACGCTAGGGTTATAAAGGAAGCTTGTATGTGGTTACCGAATGTTGTTCGGAGTCCCGGATGAGATCCCGGACGTCACGAGGAGTTCCGTAATGGTCCGGAGGTAAAGATTTATATATATGAAGTCCTGTTTCGGCCATCGGGACAAGTTTCGGGGTCATCGGTATTGTACCGGGACCACCGGAAGGGTCCCGGGGGCCCACCGGGTGGGGCCACCTGCCCCGGGGGGGCACATGGGCTGTAGGGGGTGCGCCTTGGCCTACATGGGCCAAGGGCACCAGCCCCAAGAGGCCCATGCACCTAGGGAACCCTAGAGGGAAGAGTCCTCAAAGGGGAAGGCACCTCCGAGGTGCCTTGGGGAGGATGGACTCCTCCCCCCCTCTTGGCCGCTGCACCAGATGCCATCTGGAGGCTGGCCGCCGCCCCTTGGGGTGGGAAACCCTAAAGGGGGCGCAGCCCTCCCCTTCCCCTATATATATGAGGCCTAGGGGCTGCCCATAACACGCGATTCGATCTCTCGTTGGTGCAGCCCTGCCCCTCTCCCTCCTCCTCTTCTCCCGTGGTGCTTGGCGAAGCCCTGCTGGATTGCCACGCTCCTCCACCACCACCACGCTGTTGTGCTGCTGTTGGATGGAGTCTTCCTCAACCTCTCCCTCTCTCCTTGCTGGATCAAGGCGTGGGAGACGTCACCGGGCTGTACGTGTGTTGAACGCGGAGGTGCCGTCCGTTCGGCACTAGGATCATCGGTGATCTGAATCACGACGAGTACGACTCCATCAACCCCGTTCACTTGAACGCTTCCGCTTAGCGATCTACAAGGGTATGTAGATGCACTCTCTTTCTACTCGTAGCTGGTTCCTCCATAGATAGATCTTGGTGACGCGTAGGAAAATTTTGAATTTCTGCTATGTTCCCCAACAGTGGCATCATGAGCTAGGTCTATTGCGTAGATTCTTTGCACGAGTAGAAGACAAAGTAGTTGTGGGCGTTGATGTTGTTCAATATGCTTACCGTTACTAGTCCAATCTTGTTTCGACGGTATTGTGGGATGAAGCGGCCCGGACCGACCTTACACGTACTCTTACGTGAGACAGGTTCCACCAATTGACATGCACTTGGTGCATAAGGTGGCTAGCGGGTGCCAGTCTCTCCCACTTTAGTCGGAACGGATTCGATGAAAAGGGTCCTTATGAAGGGTAAATAGCAATTGGCATATCACGTTGTGGTTTTGCGTAGGTAAGAAACGTTCTTGCTAGAAACCCATAGCAGCCACGTAAAACATGCAAACAACAATTAGAGGACGTCTAACTTGTTTTTGCAGGGTATGCTATGTGATGTGATATGGCCAAAAGGATGTGATGAATGATATATGTGATGTATGAGATTGATCATGTTCTTGTAATAGGATTCACGACTTGCATGTCGATGAGTATGACAACCGGCAGGAGCCATAGGAGTTGTCTTTATTTATTGTATGACATGCGTGTCATTGAAGAACGCCATGTAAACTACTTTACTTTATTGCTAAACGCGTTAGTCATAGAAGTAGAAGTAGTCGTTGGCGTGACAACTTCATGAAGACACGATGATGGAGATCATGATGATGGAGATCATGGTGTCATGCCGGTGACAAGATGATCATGGAGCCCCGAAGATGAAGATCAAAGGAGCTATATGATATTGGCCATATCATGTCACTACTCTATTTGATTGCATGTGATGTTTATCATGTTTATGCATCTTGTTTACTTAGGACGACGGTAGTAAATAAGATGATCCCTTACAAAATTTCAAGAAGTGTTCTCCCCTAACTGTGCACCGTTGCTACAGTTCGTCACTTCTAAGCACCACGTGATGATCGGGTGTGATGGATTCTTACGTTCACATACAACGGGTGTAAGACAGTTTTACACAGCGAAAACACTTAGGGTTAACTTGATGAGCCTAGCATGTGCAGACATGGCCTCGGAACACGGAGACCGAAAGGTCGAGCATGAGTCGTATAGTAGATACGATCAACATGAAGATGTTCACCGATGATGACTAGTCCGTCTCACGTGATGATCGGACACGGCCTAGTTGACTCGGATCATGTGATCACTTAGATGACCAGAGGGATGTCTATCTAAGTGGGAGTTCATAAGATGAACTTAATTATCTTGAACATAGTCAAAAGACCTTTTGCAAATTATGTCGTAGCTCGCGCTTTAGTTCTACTGTTTAGATATGTTCCTAGAGAAATTATAGTTGAAAGTTGATAGTAGCGATTATGCGATCAGTAGAAAGCTTATGTCCTTAATGCACCGCTCAGTGTGCTGAACCCCAACGTCGTTTGTCGATGTTGCGAACATCGGACATACACGTTTTGATAACTACGTGATAGTTCAGTTAAACGGTTTAGAGTTGAGGCACTAAAGACGTTTTCGAAACGTCACGGAACATATGAGATGTTTCGAGGGCTGAAATTGGGATTTCAGGCTCGTGCCCATGTCAAGAGGTATAAGACCTCCGACGATTTTCTTAGCCTGCAAACTAAGGGAGAAAAGCTCAATCGTTGAGCTTGTGCTCAGATTGTCTGAGTACAACAATCACTTGAATCAAGTGGGAGTTGATCTTCCAGATGAGATAGTGATGTTTCCCCAAAGTCATTGCCACCAAGCTGCTAGAGCTTCGTGATGAACTATAACATATCAAGGATAGAGATGATGATCCTTGAGGTATTCGCGTTGTTTGACATCGCGAAAGTAGAAATCAAGAAGGAGCATCAATTGTTGATGGTTGGTGAAACCACTAGTTTCAAGAAGGGCAAGGGAACAAAGGGATACTTCATGAAACGGCAATTCAGCTGCTGCTCTAGTGAAGAGACCCAAGGTTGAACCCAAACCCGAGACTAAGTGCTTATGTAATAAGGGGAACAACCACTGGAGCGGAATTACCCTAGATACTTGGTAGATGAGAAGGCTGGTAAAGTCGATAGAAGTATATTGGATATACATTGTGTTGATGTGTACTTTACTAGTACTCCTAGTAGCACCAGGGTATAAGATACCGGTTCGGTTGCTAAGTGTTAGTAACTCGAAATAAAAGCTACGGAATAAACGGAGACTAGCTAAAAGTGAGCTGACGATATGTGTTGGAAGTGTTTCCAAGTTTGATGTGATCAAACATCGCACGCTCCCTCTACCATCAAGATTAGTATTAAACCTGAATAAGTGCTCTTGCACCTAAAGGAATGGTTTATTGAATTTTGATCGTAGGGATACACATTTTCATGCCAAAAGATATAAGATAGTAATGATAGTACCACTTACTTGTGGCACTGCCATGTAAGTCATAATGGTATAAAACGCATGAAGAAGCTCCATGTTGATGGATCTTTGGACTCACTCGTTTTTTAAAAGTTTGAGACATGCGAACCATGTCTATTGGTGTATATGCATGAAGAAACTCCATGCAAATGGACCGTTCGGACTCACTTGATTTTGAATCACTTGAGATATGCAAATCATACCACATAGGCAAGATGACTGAAAAGCCTCGTTTTTCAATAAGAAGGAACAAGATAGCAACTTGTTGGAAGTAACACATTTTGATGTGTCCAATCCAATGAGTGCTGAGGCATGCAGTGAATATCGTTATGATCTTACTTCACAGATGATTCGAGTAGATGTTGAGAATATTTACTTGATGAAACACAAGTCTGAATTATTGAATGGTTCAAGTAATTTCAGAGTGAAGTAGAAGATCATTGTGACAAGAGGATAAAATGTCTATGATATGATCATAGAGATGAATATCTGAGTTACGAGTTTTGGCACACAATTAAGACATTGTGGAAATTGTTTCGCAATTAATACCGCCTGGAACACCATAGTGTGATGGTGTGTCCGAACATCATAGTTGCACCCTATTGGATATGGTGCGTACCATGATGTCTCTTATCGAATTACCACTATTGTCCATGGGTTAGGCATTAGAGACAACCACATTCACTTTAAATAGGGCACCACATAATTCCGTTGAGATGACACCGTATGAATTATGGTTTGGAGAAACCTAAGTTGTCGTTTCCTAAAAGTTTGGGGCTGCGACGCTTATATGAAAAAGTTTCAGGTTGATAAGCTCGAACCCAAAGCGGATAAAATGCATCTTCATAGGACACCCAAAACAGTTGGGTATACCTCCTGTCTCAGATCCAAAAGCAATAAAGGATTGTTTCTTGAATCAGGTCCTTTCTCGAGGAAAGGTTTCTCTCGAAAGAATTGAGTGGGAGGATGGTGGAGACTTGATGAGGTTATTGAACCATCACTTCAACCAGTGTGTAGCAGGGCACAGGAAGTTGTTCCCGTGGCACCTACACCAATTGAAGTGGAAGCTTATGATAGTGATCATGAAACTTCAGATCAAGTCACTCCCAAACCTCGTAGGATGACAAGGATGCGTACTACTTGAGAGTGGTACGTAATCCTGTCTTGGAAGTCATGTTGCTAGACAACAATGAGCCTACGAGCTATGGAGAAGCGATGGTGGGCCCGGATTCCGATAAATGGCTTGAGGCCATAAAATCCGAGAGAGGATCCATGTATGAAAACAAAGTGAAGACTTTGGCAGAACGGCTCGATGGTCGTAAGGCAAATGAGTACGGATGGATTTTAAAAGGAAGACATACAATGATGGTAAGAATTACCATTAAGAAAGCTCGACTTGTCGTTAAGATGTTTTCCGACAAGTTCAAGGAGTTGACTACGATGAGATTTTCTCACTCGTAGCGATGCTAAGAGTCTGTTGGAATTATATTAGCGATTACTGCATTATTTATGAAATCTTGCAGATAGGATGTCAAAACATTGTTTCCTCGACGATTTTCTTGAGGAAAGGTTGTATGTGATACAACCGGAAGGTTTTGTCAATCCCGAAAGATGCTAATAAGTATGCAAAGCTCCAACAATCCTTCTAAGGACTGGAGTGAGCATCTCGGAGTTGGAATGTATGCTTTGATGATGATCAAAGATTTTGGGTTTGTACAAAGTTTATGAGAAACTTGTATTTCCAAAGAAGTGAGTGGGAGCACTATAGAATTTCTGATGAGTATATGTTGTTGACATATTGTTGATCAGAAATGACGTAGAATTTCTGGAAAGCATATAGGGTTATTTTGAAAGTGTTTTTCAATGGAAAGCCTGGATTAAGCTGCTTGAGCATTGAGCATCAAGATCTATAAGGATAGATCAAAATGCTTAATAATACTTTCAAATGAGCACATACCTTGACATGATCTTGAAGGTGTTCAAGATGGACCAGTCAAAGAAGGAGTTCTTGCCTGAGTTGTAAGGTACGAAGTTAAGACTTAAAGCTCGACCACGGCAGAATAGAGAGAAAGGACGAAGGTCATCCCTATGCTTAAGACGTAGGCTCTTCAGTATGCTATGCTGTGTACCGCACCTGAAGTGTGCCTTGACATGAGTCAGTCAAGGGGTACAAGAGTGATCCAAGAATGGCTCACAGGACAGCAGTCAAAGTTATCCTTAGTAACTAATGGACTAAGGAATTTTCTCGATTATGGAGGTGGTAAAAGAGTTCGTCGTAAAGGTTACGACGATGCAAGCTTGACACCTATCCGGATAGCTCTGAGTAGAGAGACCGGATACATATAATGGAGCAATAATTTAGAATAGCTCCAAGTAGAACAGTTGTTTGGAATAGCTCCAAATAGAGCGTGGTAGCTGCATCTAGGAGATGACATAGAGATTTGTAAAGCACACACAGATCTGAAAGGTTCAGACCTGTTGACTAAAAACCTCTCTCACAAGCAACATGATCAAACATAAAACTCATTGAGTGTTAATCACATAGTGATGTGAACTACACTACTGACTCTAGTAAACTCTTGGGTATTAGTCACATGGCGATGTGACCTGTGAGTGTTAATCACATGGCGATGTGAACTAGATTATTGACTCTAGTGCAAGTGGGAGACTGTTGGAAATATGCCCTAGAGGCAATAATAAAAGTATTATTATTATATTTCCTTGTTCATGATAATTGTCTTTTATTCATGCTATAACTGTATTATCCGGAAATCGTAATACACGTGTGAATACATAGACCACAATATGTCCCTAGTGAGCCTCTAGTTGACTAGCTCGTTGTGATCAACAGATAGTCATGGTTTCCTGGCTATGGACATTGGATGTCGTTGATAACGGGATCACATCATTAGGAGAATGATGTGATGGACAAGACCCAATCCTAAGCATAGCAAAAAGATCGTGTAGTTCGTTTGCTAGAGCTTTGCCAATGTCAAGTATCTCTTCCTTTGACCATGAGATCGTGTAACTCCTGGATACCGTAGGGGTGCTTTGGGTGTATCAAACGTCACAACGTAACTGGGTGACTATAAAGGTGCACTACAGGTATCTCCGAAAGTATCTATTGTTTTATGCGGATCGAGACTGGGATTTGTCACTCCGTGTAAACGGAGAGGTATCTCTGGGCCCACTCGGTAGGACATCATCATATGCGCAATGTGACCAAGGAGTTGATCACGGGATGATGTGTTACGGAACGAGTAAAGTGACTTGCCGGTAACGAGATTGAACAAGGTATTGGATACCGACGATCGAATCTCGGGCAAGTAAAATACGGCTAGACAAAGGGAATTGTATACGGGATCGATTGAGTCCTTGACATCGTGGTTCATCCGATGAGATCATCGTGGAACATGTGGGAGCCAACATGGGTATCCAGATCCCGCTGTTGGTTATTGACCGGAGAACGTCTCGGTCATGTCTGCATGTCTCCCGAACCCGTAGGGTCTACACACTTAAGGTTCGATGACGCTAGGGTTATAAAGGAAGCTTGTATGTGGTTACCGAATGTTGTTCGGAGTCCCGGATGAGATCCCGGACGTCACGAGGAGTTCCGGAATGGTCCGGAGGTAAAGATTTATATATAGGAAGTCCTGTTTCGGCCATCGGGACAAGTTTCGGGGTCATCGGTATTGTACCGGGACCACCGGAAGGGTCCCGGGGGCCCACCGGGTGGGGCCACCTGCCCCGGGGGGCCACATGGGCTGTAGGGGGTGCGCCTTGGCCTACATGGGCCAAGGGCACCAGCCCCAAGAGGCCCATGCGCCTAGGGAACCCTAGAGGGAACAGTCCTCAAAGGGGAAGGCACCTCCGAGGTGCCTTGGGGAGGATGGACTCCTCCCCCCCCCCTCTTGGCCGCCGCACCAGATGCCATCTGGAGGCTGGCCGCCGCCCCTTGGGGTGGGAAACCCTAAAGGGGGCGCAGCCCTCCCCTTCCCCTATATATATGAGGCCTAGGGGCTGCCCATAACACGCGATTCGATCTCTCGTTGGTGCAGTCCTGCCCCTCTCCCTCCTCCTCTTCTCCCGTGGTGCTTGGCGAAGCCCTGCTGGATTGCCACGCTCCTCCACCACCACCACGCCGTTGTGCTGCTGTTGGATGGAGTCTTCCTCAACCTCTCCCTCTCTCCTTGCTGGATCAAGGCGTGGGAGACGTCACCGGGCTGTACGTGTGTTGAACGCGGAGGTGCCGTCCGTTCGGCACTAGGATCATCGGTGATCTGAATCACGACGAGTACGAATCCATCAACCCCGTTCACTTGAATGCTTCCGCTTAGCGATCTACAAGGGTATGTAGATGCACTCTCTTTCTACTCGTAGCTGGTTTCTCCATAGATAGATCTTGGTGACGCGTAGGAAAATTTTGAATTTCTGCTACGTTCCCCAACACGGTGTGGAGGCACAATGCTCCCCAAGAAGCCACTAGGGCCACCGTAATCTCCTCACGCCCTCGCACAATGCAAGATGCCGTGATTTCACTAAGGGACCCTTGAGGGCGGTCACCGAACCCGTACAAATGACAACCCTTGGGGGCGGTCACCGAACCCGTACACTTTGGCAACCCTTGGGGGCGGTCGCCGGAACCCGTCAAATTGCTCGGGGCGATCTCCACAACCTAATTGGAGACCCCGACACTTGCCCGGAGCTTTACACCATAATGATTGAGCTCCGAACACCACCAACTGTCTAGGGCGCCCAAGCACCCAAGAGGAACAAGCTCAAGGGCACCAAGCACCCAAGAGTAATAAGCTTCTCAACTTGTAACTTCCACGTATCACGTGGAGAACTCAAACCGATGCACCAAATGCAATGGCAAGGGCACACGGAGTGCCCAAGTCCTTCTCTCCCAAATCCCACCAAAGCAACTAATGCTAGGGAGGAAAATGAGAGGAAGAACGAAATAAGAACATGAAGAACTCCAAGATCTAGATCCAAGGGGTTCCCCTCACTTAGAGGAGAAAGTGATTGGTGGAAACGTGGATCTAGATCTCCTCTCTCTTTTCCCTCAAGAACTAGCAAGAATCATAGGAGGGATTGAGAGTTAGCAAGCTCGAAGAAGGTCAACAATGGGGGAAGAACACGAGCTCAAAGGATAAGGTTCATTGGGGAAGAAGACCCCCTTTTATAGGTGGAAAAAAATCCAACCATTATGCTCACAGCCCGCACAGAGCGGTACTACCGCTCCAAGGAGCGGTACTACCGCTAGGGCGGTAGTACCCCTTTGAAACACAACAGCGAGGAGGCAAAAAGGCCAGAAGAACCATCGGAGCGGTAGTACCGCTTGACCTCACGGTACTACCGCTACGGGTAGCGGTACTACTGCTTGCGAGCGGTACTAAAAAATTACATCCGGGCCTACCACCGCAGGACTTGCGACGAGTTTTTGGTCCAGAGCGGTACTACCGCTGTAGGAGCCACGGTAGTAAAAAATTACAGCCGCTCCAATTCGCGGTAGTACCGCTGAAGCCTTTTCAGAACACCAAAACTGCCACAACTTTTGCAAACGGACTCCGAATTCGATGAAACCAAGTTTGTTGGAAAGCTAGCGACAAGGGCTAACACAATATTGAAAGAAATATCAATAAGAAGAAAATTAGAAAAGGCCCATAAGAAAATGGTGAGAACCCTTCCTCGGATAAGACTAGTAAAACCTCCAACACCGAAAACATCATAGAAGACGCATGCGAACTCCGTTTTCGATGAACGCAAGCTTGTCATCAAGATGACCATAAGCTCTAAGACTCACAAAGAGAACCAAACAAGAACCAAGAAACATGATGCCAGGATGCAATGGTTTGAGCTCTCTACTAACGGTACGATCAAGCTACCAACTTGAGAGCCCCCCTTGATAGTACGGCAAACGATCCTATAACCCGGTCTCCCAACTACCACCACTAGACCAGTAAAATAGAAAAGCTATCAAGGGCAAACCTTTGCCTCGAACATGGTCCACTTGAGTTAGATGATGACGATCTTGACTCCCTCAAGTTGGACCACCTTTCTTGATTGCGTTGGCTCGATGAAGACTAGATGATTGCTCCCCCATAGTCCACTATGGGTGAGTCACTCTTCGGCACATCTTCACAAGTCCATTGAAACCACAATGGATGGCAAGATTCAAGCACTTGATCTCTTCGTGATGCTCCACTTGAACTTGCACACGGCAATCTTGATGACAATCACCACTTGATGTCATCCTTTCCATGGGTTGTATGATATCTTCCTCTTGACGCAAGCCCATGGACATGTGCCTAACCCCACATAGAACTCTCACATAGACCATGGGTTAGTACACAAAGTGCAATGGACAATTCTTACCATACCATGGGATCACTTGGTCCCTCTCGGTGTATCTTCTACGCTTTGTGAGTTGATCAACTTGATTCACTCTTGACTTAGTCTTGATCAACCTTGAATCTTTCCAACTCTCTTCATTTGGATGATGTCTTGAAGGTAAACATGAATGATCACACAATATTCTTCTTCAAGACATGCTTGCAATAAGCTCAACACTCACATGACCAATCTTTGGATAATTCCTTAATAATACCTTGGTCAACTCATAAACTCCTTGAAACCAACACATGGACTTCAAGAAAAGCCTATGGACAAATCCTTCAAATATAACTCAAGACAACCATTAGTCCATAGAGATTGTCATCAATTACCAAAACCAAACATGGGAGCACCGCATGTTCTTTCACTGGCCCACCTTGGTATAAGTGGTGACGCTTCGGAAAAAGCTGTTAGGCCATATGCATTGTTCACACCTAGGTGGATGGCCTTCGAGGTTAAGTTACCTCGCATCATTTGGATGTTGAAGAAGGTTGATTAAATCATGGTCGGAGGGCTAGTTCTTTTGCGAATAAACCCGATTACAACCTGTTGACAATAAAGGATCTTGGATCACTGAAGAATTCATCTGAAGGAGAAACTGGTCTGTCGAGCCGAAGACTCCAAAGCCGAAGTCATGTGTCCGAAGAAAATTGTAGTCCTCGGCATTGAAGACGAGTTCGGGGGCTAATGACGGTGTCCTAGATTAGGGGTACCAACATAGTCGTCCTGCAGTCTATGGGCCGAGCTTATGGCCAACCCATCCTTCGAGGAAGGATTCCAGAAGCCTCATACTTCGGCATGATCAAGATGGACTTCACCGAAGACTTGACATGTACTCCAATGCTTGCATCAGCTCGGCGGCATATGTAACCCTAGGTTAACAACCGACCATGTGTAACCCTAGGTACCCCTAGTGTCTATATAAACTCAGAGGTCTAGCTTGTAGAGGGGATGGTCACAACTACAACCATCTAGCCCTAGGGTTAGAAGACAACTTACGATCTCGAGGTAGATCAAGCTTGTACTCAATAACAATCATCAATACAATCATAGAATGATGTAGGGTATTACCTCTTTGAGGGGGCCCAAACCTAGGTAAATATTGTCTCCTTTGTCTCCTGTTATCTATAGATTTGAGATCCACAACTCAGAACCCCCTACCCGAGGTCTGACGGTTTTAGTACCGATAGTACGCCTTACATAACCTCGCCAAAATGCTCACAAGCAAGCTATATTTGGTATCCCCAAGACAACTCCTTGAAAGAGGGAGCAACATCAAAGACATTATCGGCACCCTATCCAATAAAACCTATCATATGTCTTTAGCGCAGAGAGCACTACACTTGGCCGGTAGAGAGATGCTGAGTTCCTTGACGATGCCTCCAATAAGGAAAACGATGCCCAAAGTCGTCTTAGCCTCCAGTCTCAACAGGCGTTTTTTGTTGCCTGTACCGTTTTTTGCCTCTTTGCATATGTGTCCCAGATGGGCCCGACTAAGGTAAAACAGGCCAAAACCCATCATCTACACATAGTTTGGTTATCTGCATCTAGGTTGGCTACACGAGGAAGCAATATTGACCCGCCGTTTGGTTGTCTACGTTGCACTGGGCTCACAAACTACACGTTGTTTTGTTGTAAACTCCATAAGGTGCTATCACCACTTCTCACCAGTGGTGACCTTACCACACACAATCTGAACATAGTATCAGTACTAGCTAGGAAACAAATCGCAATTCATCCTAGCTACTAACAAATAACAGTACAAATAAATAGTCAAATGACTCAATAGGAGATAGTTCATAGATACCAAACTAGTTGGAAGTCCATCCTCGTGTATTATTATTCTGTCGTTGTTGTTTCTTCTTCTGTTGCTGCTTCTTCTTCTCTTCTTCTACTGCTTCTTCTCTTCTGCTATTGTTGCTGCTCTTCTTCTTCGGATCCTTGTCCGACCTCTATTATCCCACATTTTATGTGCCTACTCCATCCTTTTGTTCTTCCAGGCTTCATTGTCAAATGCCTCCACACCATGGCCGGAGCTGACAACATCATCAGGCATCACCTCTTCCTCCTCCGGCACTAGGTCATCACAACCCCATTGTAGGATCCAGTTATAAGAATGCAAGAAGCAGAACAAGCTTAACCTCGGTGGGGAAAGTGTGGAATGGCTTATGATAAAAATAGGATCTTAAACCTATTCATCAGAGCTCCAAATGCCCTCTCAATCGTAACTCTAAGGCTGGAGTGTCTGAGATTAAACAGCTCAAATGGAGTCCTAGGATAGTTCTTGCCAGCAAACTTGTTCAAATGGTACCTGACTTTCCTGAAGGGTGGAAAAACACCTAAACATGCATAACCGGCATCTCCTAGGTAGAACTTGCCATCAGGGATATTGATGACATCAGGTCTACTCATGCTGTTAGTTAGAATGTTAGCATCATGTGTTGATCCTTCCCAGCCAGCTAGCACATATGTGAACTTCAGATCCAAGTCAACAGCAACAAGAACATTCTAGCTTGTGCAGTGCTTTCTTCCATTGTATGCTGGAGATTGAGACCTTGACACTCTAGCAGTGACATGAATACCATCTATTACACCAATGCAATCTGATATGGCATGAAACTATGGTATTATGGCTATAGCAGAACAATACAAGCATGCCAAGGTATGAATTACATATTGTTAGTGCTCACAATGAAATATGGATACCATCTTGAGCTAGTGCGAATCTTAATAGGAGTCCGGTCGGGTTGTGACCTGATCATCTCTCATCCCAGTTCCCCAACAACATACAACACTTGCATGAAGTACCTGAAAATGGCCTCCATTGATCTTTTGAACGTGTTGAGGATAACCCTAAACCTCTGGTTATGACCGATAACATGGAGGAACATGACAACTTGCTTTTCCACACTAGTGTGGATGCTATCTTGTAGCAGCCCCCCCCACCTACTCCTGAAGGTCTGCACAGGCCGGGAGAAAGGTCCTCTTGTCATTCTTAGCATTCACAGAGCCTATGTGTCGTTGCAGTTGTATATGTGATTTAGATTCGTTATCCTCTCCTTATCCCGGGCTAACATTGGAGCATAACGGATGACAAGCTTGTCGCCACGACGAACAACCCTCTTGTGGGTCAACATGATCCATGCCTGAATCACAACTATCAGTGCTGCTGCCTGAACTATCAGCTTCATCCGTTCGTCCATAACCTAGGCGACATCAATGATGCGGTGAGCAATGGGGAAATCAATCCTACATCTTTCCTAATGGCCTAACAAATGACCTAACATAGGGGGAAGGGCGTGGCATGTTGTTTTCCGGCTTCGGGGACGATGACGAGGAAGGGGGCATGGCTGATTCGAGGAGGACCAGGCGGTGGCCAAGAAGAAGGGGAGAAGCAGCTCGTGCTGCCGGAGAGTGTCGTTGCCGCCTCTGCCGCCACCGCTTGCGCAGATTTGAGTCACCGCCGCCTCTGGTGCTAAGAACAAACAAAGTGCTTGTCCTGGAGCTAGTGGCGACCGAGTAAATGTGTGTGGGGGTGGGGGTGAGCCTAGATTGCACGCCATCCCGCCTCGACCGATTTCCATCTCCACTCGATATCCCCTCACACTGTCACGAGCGTGCTCCCTCCCTTTTGCACCGCACTCAGCCAGTCTCGTTGGAAACTACAGATTAGAGGGTTCTTAGCGAGCCAGACTCTGGGCTGCTTTATAGTTTGTGTCGATGCGAGCCAGGCCTCTCTGTTTGCGACCAAACACGTTTTTCTTAGCCTAACTCGACTTGATTGGAGATCCTGCAAGCAACCAAAAAAACAGCCAACATGAATCGGCCACTCAACATCGCCCCAGGCCAACCTCGTAACACACACACAACAGCCGTGCACCATGGTGTTCGTGCACGATAAGACCGCTGAACAACGTTGCACCGACGTTCCTATAAAGTTGCCTTCAGAAAACCGTTGCCTCCCGGAGGCAACGTCATCGCTGTCCCGGTCCCTGTACGTCTCATGTGAAATTCTGACCCAACAACTGAAAGCGACTCGTGAAACAGAAAGTAGTTCATTTCGTGCGCGATAAGACCGATTGGACAATGTTGCACAGGTGTTCTTGCTGAATTTTGCTATGTTGTACTCTCTTCGTCCGTTATTTTTAGGACAAGTATTTCCGGATGGAGGGAGTATAAACTTTGTTCAAAACTGTCATCACGACTACACTGCCCGCTCATTACCGTAGATAATAATGTCAAGAAAAACCAACACTACTGTACAAAAACTACTTACCGTTCCATCTTCCCCAGTTTTACATATATACCCTCAAAATACTATTTTGCCGAGCCATGATCGGTTGCAGCACATCAAATGTCCACGCAGATAAGCTAAGGTAGTCTAAGCACCGCGGCATGAATTTTTACCGCCGGCCCTTCTTGAACCTGACCGTCAGCGTCACAAGCTCCAAGACGAAGGCCACCACAGCGAGCACGAGAACGGCGCCAAGGTAGGCGTGCTTGTACTTCTGATCAGGTTGTAGGATGCCGATGCCCTTGAAGACATTGACGACGCCCAGAACGACCACCGTGTAGCCGACGGACCAGTGGTACAGGTTCCAATAGAAGCGAACTTTGACGGTCTTCTTAGGGCGGATCAGCAAGGCAGAAACCTGGTCGATCCAATTCGTTTCAGCATATGTAAAGATTGTTCATCGACAAATGTCATCAAAATATGCAAAGATTGTTCATCGACATCTGTAAAGAGTTCGAACTGAACTGAACAAATTGTAGAGCACTGACCTGAAGTGATGATAGGACGAAAAGCGCGGTTCCGATGTTGCGGTGGCCATGGTGCTGCAGGGCGCCTTTTGCCGGGCTGCCGAGCGTGAGGCCGAAGACCCAACCGGCCGCCCCGATCACGTAGCCGCTGCACTGGCAGGCGACGTGGAGGTAGAACCATGCCGGATCAAGCGATGGGAACACCCTCATGTACCTCGCCAGCAAGACGCCGAGAGGGAGCAGCACGCCCCAGCTCACGGCATTCAGCACGCCATGGATCTGCACGCACAAACCAGCTAAGTTTTCCCAAGTGAAAAAATCAAGAATATGGTGATCCAAACTGTCGTACGTGCGTACATTCTTGGGGCGTAGCAGTGCGCGGTAGACGCTGTCCCTTGGCGCGGCAGGGACGTCGTCGACAACGACCGCCGCCTCGGCCGACCTGAAGTCCCAGCTCCGGGACGACATGACGTTGTCTCCGAACGCCTGCTGGCTCTCCGGCAGGCCGTCCGGGGACGACGTGCCGGCCTGCCAGACGATGTTCTGCCTGGTGCTGTTCCCCGGCAGCGCGACCGTGGCGTGGATGGCGTACACGCCGTCGGTGTACTCGGCGCCGCGCCTGTGCACGGCGAACGCGAGGTCCCCGTCCGCGAACGCCGGGGTGTAGCTGTCGACGACCGCCGTGGCGACCGCCACCACGCGGTCGCCGGGTCGTGGTAGGCGAACACCGTGTTGGCGCCGAGCATGCCGACCGCGGACGGGTTGATGGCCCACGCCGCCCACCCGGCCGAGCCCCCCGGCACGCGGAACGCGACGTCCGCCGTGCCGTTGGACGCGTGGTACGTCCAGTGGACGCTGGCGTCCAGCTCCTCCAGTGGGCTGCATGCCGCGTAGAGGCGGCCGCCGGAGAACGTGTGGTCGGCGCAGCTGGCCGTCTGCGCCGCGGTGGGTGGTGGCTGTGAGGTGGCGACGACTATGGTGGCGAGGAGGAGGAGGATCCGGCGGCTCGCCTGGCATCCCATTGCGGGTGGAGCAAGCTCAAGACGAACGGAAAGAAGAATGGTACGTACGGCTTTGATAGTGCGAGCTACATGGTGGAGATGAAGTGAGATTCTGTGTAAGGTCAACGAGAGAGAAATGGTTCCCCGCACACCAAAAATGAAATAAAAAATGAAAGAAAACGTGTTTTGTTCATGCGAGGGACGTGGTGAGCGGTTTGGACGCGCAATCCGACATGCAGGAATGGGTTCGAATTTTATACTTATTTACTAGCAAAATTTGCAAAACAGTCCGTGCGCTTGAAACGAAAATACAAAAAATCATAACTTCCAATGGCTATGAGCCATGATCACATTTTTCTGCATCATTGAGATACACTATCACTCTCATTTTTCTGAAATCGTGAACAATTTTTTAAACTCGTGAATATATTTGAAATTTTCAAAAAAAATCAAATTCTTGAATATTTTACAGATATCGAATATTTTTTGAATTCATGAACATTTACTATTTGCAAAAAATAAAAAATGTGAATTTTTTTAAAGATTTTTCTTGAATAGGTGAACATTCCTAGAATCGACGAACATTTTATTGAAAATTGGTGCAACATATTTTAGTTTAACGAACATTTTCTAAAATGCATGATCAATTTTTGAATCATCGAACATCTTATGAATCAATAAACGATTTTATAAATCACGAATAGTTTTGAAAATTTTAAGTTATTTTTCAATTCATGAACATTTTCTGTATTCGCGAAATTTTGTTCAATTTCATTAAAAAATTTAATACAAGATATTTTAAAAATCATGAACATTTTTGATTTTCTGAACATTTGCTTTCAAAATTGCGCAAATTTTCTGAATCCACAAACATTTTATGAATTATTAAAATATTTATTTCTAAAATTCGTATTTAAAAAAATAGAACTTTTTTGAATTCCCAAATTATTTAATGTAGGAAAAACAAAGACAAAAAAAAACAGGACGATCGGACATGGGCCGGCCCAAACAGGCGTGCTGTGTCTTCTTCCAGCGCGAGCGAAGTGTAGAAGGATCCTACTACAAGGGCCGGCCCAGGTGGGGATTCCCCTGTGTGAAACATTTTCTTTCACTTATACAAGTTTAGCACAACGAATTTCTGAGTTATTTCACATAAGGAATTTACAAGATAATGAAAATCAATAGGTGGCATCGGTGGATAATATTTTGCAACTTTGGGGGCAATTTCGATGATGTACCATTAGAATCAATAGTTCCTTTATGAGGCAATTTCAACCTACACCTTTCCTGGTGATGGGTTTCGCGGGTCGAACGGGCTTTGCAAATTAATCCTGATATGTGTCGCTCACTGCAAGCCCAGCGTCTTACAGGCCAGGCCCAGCGAACCGAAGCTTGCAGAAAGCGAAACCGACCCATTTTTTTACTTCATTTTTGTATGGTCAGAGTATTCATGAATACGAAAGAGTTGTTTTTTGCAAATTTAATCTTTTTTTACCTTTTTTAGTTTTTTCTTAATTTAAAATATGTTAAAAAATTCGATAACAAATCACTAATTTTAAATAGTTCAAAAAAATTTATTTTCTGTGAATTTGTTAAAATTTGACTATGAATTTTAAAACATATTCGTGAAATTTAGATAATGTTCTTGATTCAAAAAATTATAATGAATACAAAAATGTTTATGAATTTGGAAAATACTCATAAATTTAGAAAAAACTTCACAATTTAACCTTCGAGAGTTTGAATAAGTATCACAAATTTAAAATATCCATGACTGAATTAAAAAGAAATAAATAAATGAGAAAAAAAGAAATGGAAAAATAAAAAAAATAAAAAGAGAAAAGGAGAAAAAAAACTGACAACAAAAAGGGAAAACCAACCCAGAAGCTTTCCAAAATCGGATGCGAAGTTTACTAAACCCATCAAAAAATAAAATAAAAAAGGATGTTGCCCATCAACATGTTGGCGAGCATCCCTACGATGCTCTGGTGCACAAGGTTCTTCTTGGCGTTGTTCCTCTGGCCTATGCGCGAGATGGACATTAGGGGGTTGCTGTTTTCCTCAAACTCGAGTCTAGACTGAGTGTGTTGCATCATCTTTTGTCTTCCCTTGCCTTCCACTTGTCGATGGCTTTGCAAAGGGGAATGTTGCGGGCGAACATGCTATGCCAGAGCTCCACGTCTTTAGAGCAGCATGTTACAGAACTATGCGTATTACATGGCAGTATGGATCGTGACCAATCACCAAAATTGCCTGACACAACATATTAGGGAGATGATTGTCTAATTTTATTAGGTTGTGATGTTCCATGAACCAAAAAATAAATTGAGGCGTGAAATGGCCGAAAACGTGATAACTTGGGGAGTAAACGGACTTCCCTAGGTTATAGATTGTTTCCTACTTTAGGCAATTGGTCGGCCCATGTAGGTTTCACGGTTTCTTAAGCCGCTTAGAGCATCTCCAACAGACGTGCGAAAAGACGCGCGCGCGTTAAACCCAGCTTTTAGCGCGCGTGGAACGTTTTGCCGCGCTTCAGCGGTGGCGGGAAACTCGCGCGCGGGGGAACCGCTTGCGCGCGCGCGTTGAAAAGGGGCCAGCTCGCGCGTCATTTTTGGCGCACCGCTTCCGGCGCGCCTATAAAATGCGGCGCTCGCCACGCGTCTTCTCCACGACTCCGATTCCACTTCCTCTGCCACGCGTCTCTTCCTCCTCCTCTGCCACGCGCGTCTCCACCGCTTCAGCGCCCCGCCACCCGACGCGTCACCGCGCCGCCGAGGAGCGTCGGGCTTCCGCGGCGTCCGCCTGCGCCCCAACGGCAGGTACTACTCCGAGATACGCTCCGGCGAACTCCGGCTCGGCCTCGGCACCTACGAGACGGGCCACGAGGCCGCCCGCGCGTACGACGTGGCGGCGTGGCGCCTAGGCAGGCCGCGCGGGCTTATAAATTTCCAGGACGTCTACACGCTCCAGCAGACGCTGGACGTCGCCCCGCCGCCTCGTCTTAACACGGCAGAAGACCGTGCGGAGCACGCTGAGCGGCAGCGCCGCCTCCTCGTTGCCCAGAAGGACGAGCGGGTCATGGGGGAGTGGCGCCGGCGCCACCCGGAGGACGTCGCCTACGAGCAATCCAACTGGGCAAGGCGCCGCGAGGAGGACACGCGAAGGCGCCGCAATTCGCGGGTGGAGAGGCGTCGGCGGAAGGCATTGGCGAATGCGCAGTCGTATATCGTTGCAGCAGGTGGGAGGTCGTTCTTCACGAAAACACAATGATCGTTGGTTGGACATATGGCTCGATACCTCGGACGACACCGACGAGTATGATGATGGTGATGATGATGGTGATGATGATAGCGACTTGGAGTAGTTTCTATCTAGTTGCGCCGTAGTTTATCTATGCTTTCGAACTATCTATCTAGTTGCATTGATGTAAAATACCTTTGTATCATTTTTTATTTATGCAATCTATCTAGTTTTTATTTATCTATGCTTCCGATTTATCTAAAAATAAAAAAAATATTGTGTGCGTGCCGCATTTTTTGCGCGCTGCTGGAGCGGCGCGCGCGCTGCATTTTAGCGCAGCTGCTGGAGCCAGCGCTGCGCGCCGCGCCAAACCAGGCGATGGGCGCGCGGCAAACCAGTTTTTTGCGCGCGGCACGTTCGGCGCCTGTTGGAGATGCTCTTAACATTTTATTTTCTTATCTGTGTTTTTATGCATGGTTTTTTTTTTGTTTCAGTATTTACCTTTTTTCTATTTTTTATTTTAGCTCATAAATATATTTGCAAATTCATGAACAATTTTAAATTTATGAACAGAAAAACCAACTGTAAGAGATCGAACGGATTGACCGAGCGAGGGAGCGAACGTATTGGGCCACGGCCTAATTGCATGATGAAGGCGTGGAATAGGAGGAGCTCCCGAGTAAGTGGGCGTTTCCTATTTAACACGTGTTGCGTCAAACATCCCACATAGAGCTAGCAAGGTGAGTAGCGGAACAAGGGCAACCCATTTAGCTTGGTTTTGATTGCCAGTTTTTCTGGTTTTAACAACCTTCTATAAAATTGTGGTCTTATTTCTTGTTCTATTGTTTGCTTTACCTGTTTTATAGGTTTTCTTTTAGGTTGTTTCCATTCTTTTCTTTTCTTTCTTAGATTATTTTTTCAACAAATATAAAAACAATTCTTAAGAAGTTTGAGAAATTTAGAAAATGTCCAGTCAAATATTTATAATGTTCACATTTTTCATTTACAAAATGTTTCCAAATTTTTCAACAAGTTCATGTATTTTTTGATGATCGTGTATTTTTCTAAAGAAAGTTCAAATTTTTCAAAAGATGTTTGCAAAAAGTTTCCAAACAATCCACGTTTTAAATTTTACAATTTTAAAACTTTTGTGTTGAGTTGGGCTTTTCTAGAAAACTGATAGAAGCGCTACAGTACAAAAAGAAAATCAGTCGGCTCGCTTAGCGTCAACGCTCGCGCTGTTGAATGGGCTTGGCCGCCCGCGCGACTTGTGTGTTTAGTGGACATTTTGACGCATAACGTGTCAAATAGGAGGCCCGCATAAGGGTAACTCCAAGGCGGTTCATCAAACTGCTTCTAAATGTATGGACCATTCGTAGAATTTTTGCCATTCAACATCGGTATTCAAATTTATACGGACGGGTCACTATGTCCGAAATTCTACAAGCCGAAACTAAACGTATGGGGGGTTGCAGGGGCGGAGCCAGGTTTGGTCCGAGCCCCGGGCCCAGGCTGCTACTGTCCATGTCTTCCCGAATCTCTGCCAACTCCTGTTTTCCTCTCGTCCCTGGCGGCTGGAACCCTAGCCGCCGCCAAGGGAGGCCGATCTTCCAACGCCGCTCTCCGGTGGCTCCCCTCCGCCGGCGACCTCGGTCGTCGGTGGTGAGGGGGGCCGTCGGATCCACGCGTGTGGATCGTTTTTACTCTCGTAGTCTAGGTTTTTAGGTTGTTTATCGTCTTTGCTTCGGCGGCGACGATGACAACGCTGAATAAAGATTCTTCGGATCCTTCCCTGACGAGGCCATCGGTCCTATGGTTGGGGATGGATTTAGAAACCAGTCTGTTCAAGCAAGGATGGCGTGGCGGCGGCGGCATCCTCGTGGTGGACCTGTGTCCTCGGGCTCCGCCGTTGCGACTGCGTTTTCTCCAGTGTCGGCGCGGAGCTTGGGAGGTAGTCTAGGAGCGGATGCAGATTGTGGTTTGCATCGACGACATCTGGAAGACGGAGCATGTGCTGGGCTCGTGGTTCGTGGATGGCAGATATGGTTTCCTCCTTCGGCGTTTTAGTCGTGGTGGGGTGCTAGATCTGGAGTTCGACGGCGTGTCCGGGGTGTTGCCCCGGTCTGATTCGTTCAACGATAAGGGCTTCACTTTTGGTGAGCCACCTTGGAGGTCCGTAAAGCTGCATATCAGCGATGGAGCCGCGTCGAGCTCAGGTGAGAAGGTGATTCATCATTCTTTTCTTCGGTGGCTACTGTGGTGGTGCCGGAGGCAGGTGATGGGCGTTGGTGTCAAGCTCAGAGATGTTCTGCTATCTTTTCAGTTTTGTCATGTCGATCTTTAAGTGACTTGTACTATGTTCTTTATAATATGAATGAGACACGTATTACCATGCAAAAAAAACGAAGTGCTTACTCTTTACGGCCCAGCCCCCCCCCCCGGCCTGGGTCCTGGATCCGCCACTGGGAGGTTGTGGGTGTTCGGACCTCCTCCATGCTCGGTCCACCAAAAAAAAACTTCCGGAACCCGCGTACATGGACATCCACCACTACACTTTTCGCGTCATTCCGCCCTTTCTCACTACCTCCGCCGTCCACCGTCCGCCGTCCGCCGTCCACCGTCCGCCGTCCGTCGTCATCCACATAATGATTCATCAATGATCGGGCGCCTGTTCAAAGACACGGCCTTTATTGAAATCCGTGTTATGTTCGAGAGTATGTAAGGAGTATTGAATTTCGTGTTATGTATGCAGTCCGAGAGTTGGTAACAAGCCGGCGCATGCCCTGGTGCCGCGGGAGTCCGTGGCATCCACTCTAAGGTGGTTGATGGACTTCCCGGCGATGTAATTAAACACTATAAGGCTGGTCATAGTGGGAGTAACATAGGTAGTAACATAGATGCCACATAAGCAAAAATGTTGATGTGGCAAGTAGTTAATGAGGAGAGAGGCAAATAGAGTAACCTAATATGTTACCATCACATAGCGCTTTCCAATGCAAAATGAGTCTACATGACAATAAATGAACATGTGTATATTACTACACATATGACACTTCCCACTATAAAGATAGTAACATAGTGTAGTAACGTATGCATATTACTATTCTAAGTTACTCCCCATTATGACCAGCCTAAGAGTCGCGTAAGGTGCGGGCGCTCGCCTATGCCACATCGACAAAGGTGCACGGTGCGTGTTGGCCAACTGGAGAACGAGTTGGACTGGGGCCGGCCTTCTGTTTCGAGCCAATGAAATGAGGGGAGTTCTGCCTTTGGGACTCGTCCTTCCTTCGTTCAGAAGAAAGAAAAGGGGAGATGAACCTCGAGCCCCACGCACCCCACGCACCTTTCTTTCCCGAGCACGCAACCTCTCCTTCCCTCTCCAGAAAAACACCATCCTTCGACCTGGATCGGCTCACGTGACCGTCGGGCCTTGGCGCCACCGACGCCGACGCCTGCAAATGGCGGCAGGCTGGATCTTGATGGCGTGCTCGTAGCGCTGCCCACCATCTGCGTGATCTGGGCCGACGGGTTCATCTCCTCCCACCTCTGTGAGAATGTTAGACTATGTATAGCTTCTGTACCTATGTACGTATATGGTACATATTGTAACACAACCATTATATATAATGAGATAAGCCACCCCTAGAGGGTTGTGCTGGTTCCCCAAAACTTATTGTCTTACATGGTATCACGCTAGGTTACGATCGCTTCCGCTTCTAAACCCTAATACCCGCACCGCCGCCGCAGCCGCCGCCGCCTTCACCGCCGCCGCCGCGCCACCGATCGCGCCGCCGCCATGTCGAGCGCCGCCACCACCGGTTCCACTGCTGCGGGCTTCCTCCCGGCCTCTCTTGTGGCTCTGCTCAACCTCCCGCTCGATGCCGTCTCTGTTCCGGCTCCGATCGGGACAAGGAGCATCGACTCCGTCTTCTCCACGCCGCCGGCGCCCTCGCTTGGGCGTGACCTCGTGGTCCATACCGCGGCGCCGCCGTCCGCTGCGGACTCCGCAGGCGTCGTCCCGCCGCTCCTGCCGCAAGCGGATCACACTGCCCCGCTGGCGGGGTTGGCGGCGTCCACCCCGGTCGCGGGCCTTGCGGCGTCCGCACCGGCCGCGAGCTTTGCGGCGCCCGCCCTGGCTGCGGTCCCGCCTCCTCCCGCATCGGCTTCGGTGCCTCCGGCTGCCTCCATGGTGTTTGCACCCCAGGCAGCCTCCTCGATGGGATTGTCTTCGCCGCCGCCGTTTCACTTCGGTCATCTCATCACCATCAAGCTCTCCGCCGACAACTACATCTTCTGGCGTGCGCAGGTTCTCCCGCTCTTGGGGAGTCACTACCTGCTAGGCTACGTCGACGGATCGCTTCCCTGCCCACCCGCGCTGCTAGACAGCGTGCACGGTCCGGTCTACAATCCGGCCCATCGCGTCTGGACGGGGCAGGACCAGGCGAACCTCTCCTCCATCCAGGGGTCGCTCTCGCCGGCAGTTGCCGGCCTTGTTGTCTTCGCGAAGACGTCTCATGAGGCCTGGACCATCCTTGAGCGCACCTTTGCAGCGCAGTCCCAGGCTCGTGTCTCTGCACTCCGTCGTCAGCTTGGAGAGTGTCAGAAGCTTGACTCCACTGCCACTGAGTTCTACAACAAGGTCAAGGGCCTCGCCGACACATTGGCCTCCATTGGACAGCCCCTCACCGACTCCGAGTTCAACTCGTTTATTGTCAATGGTCTTGATGAGGAGTATGATGCCTTAGTCGAGATCATCAACGAGCGGGGCAACTCCACACCCATGCTGGCACACGAGGTTTTCTCTCGGCTCCTTCTCACTGAGCAACGGGTCGAGACTCGCCGCACCAGGGCCACTGGCTCCCTCTCGGCCAACGCCGCCACCAAGGGTGGCCGCTCTTCTTCATCACCCCGGTCTCCCTTGGGGCTGCCACCGTCGCCCGCCTCGGCCCCCCCACCTACTGCGACCTTACCGGGGGCTGGCGGTCCACGTGTGTGTCAGCTTTGTGGCCGCGATGGGCACTGGCCCTCCAAGTGTCATAAGCGCTTCCAGCGAAGCTTCCTTGGTCTTGGCAATGACGGCAAAGATACACGCAACAATGCCCGTCAGGTCGCCATGGCTGATCGTCCCGCGCCGCAGAAGCAACAGGGACACACTCAGTCCTACTCCATCGATCCACACTGGTACATGGACTTTGGGGCGACAGAGCATCTAACCAGCGAGATGGGGAAGCTTCACACTCGTGAACCCTATCATGGCTCCGACAAGATCCACACCGCCAATGGAGCAGGTATGCACATCTCTCATATTGGTCAAGCATCTCTTCTCACTAGACATGCCAATAGGAGTCTTCAGCTTCGCAATGTTCTTCGAGTTCCATCTGTGACCCGTAATCTTCTTTCAGTTCCTAAACTCACACGTGATAATAATGTGCTTTGTGAATTTCACCCTTTTGATCTTTTTATTAAGGATCGGGGCACGAGGGACATTCTTCTTAGTGGGCGGTTGTGCCAGGGCCTCTACCGTCTGGAGCATCCTGGTGTCGCTCGTGTTTTCAGTGGAGTTCGGGTCTCTCCGTCACAGTGGCATGCTCGTCTTGGTCACCCGGCCACACCTATTGTCCGTCATATTTTGCGTCGTCATGACCTTCCTAGTTTGTCTATTCATAAAGATGTAGCAGTGTGTGATGCTTGTCAGCAGGGGAAGAGTCATCAACTTCCTTTTTCGGAGTCCAGTCGTGAGGTGAAACATCCTTTAGAACTTGTGTTTTCAGATGTATGGGGTCCTGCTCAGACTTCTGTCAGTGGTCATAATTACTATATCAGTTTCGTTGATGCTTATAGTCGCTTTACCTGGCTTTACCTTATTAAACACAAATCTGATGTGTTTGATATTTTTGTTCAGTTTCAAAAACATGTTGAACGTCTTCTCAAGCACAAAATTGTTCATGTCCAGTCAGACTGGGGGGGGGGGCGAGTATCGCAACCTCAACTCTTTCTTTCAGTCGCTTGGGATAGCTCATCGTTTAGCATGTCCACATACACATCAGCAGAATGGTTCAGTCGAACGTAAGCATCGTCATATTGTTGAAGCTGGTCTTACTCTTTTGGCCCATGCATCTGTTCCGTTTCGGTTTTGGAGTGATGCTTTCACCACTGCATGCTTTCTCATCAACCGTACTCCTACTCGTGTTTTAAACATGAAGACTCCCATTGAGGTTCTCCTTAATGAACAACCTGATTATACCTTTCTCAAGGTATTTGGGTGTGCTTGCTGGCCGCATCTTCATCCATATAACAAGCGCAAGCTTGAGTTTCGTTCTAAGAAGTGTGTTTTTCTTGGCTATAGCTCTCTTCATAAAGGTTACAAATGTCTTCATGTTCCCACTAATCGTGTCTATATATCTCGGGACGTCGTGTTTGATGAGCATGTTTTTCCCTTTGCCAACCTTCCTGTGTCCACTGTCGAACCACCATCCCTGCATTCATCCTCTGTTGCTTCTGACCAATTTGATGATGTTGCATACTCTCCTTTGCTGTTACCTAACCATGGTGCAGGAACCGGACGTGGAGCTCGTTTGGAGCTGTTGGAGGATTCACCATCATCATCGTCGTCTTCTGGTGGGCACGTCGATCGCCCTATGTTGCATGGCATCGATTCGCGTGCCCATGCATGGTCACCCGACGAGCCCGTCACGCCGAGCATCTCCACTGCTCGGTCCGTTTCGCCAGCGGCCGCCTAGTCGCCCGCGGCTCGGCCCGTCACGCCGTCTTCGCCTGCGGCTCGGCCCGTCACGCCGTCTTCGCCCGCGGCTTGGGTCCTCACGTCGCCTTCATCAGCGGATCGGCCCGCGACACCAGCCGCGCCACGGCCCACTATGCCGAGCTCGCCATCGGCCCGGTCTGTGATGCCGGAGTCGCCAGCTGCTTCGTCTGCTCTGTCGGTTTCGCCGGTGGGTCGGCCTTCTTCGCCAACCGAGTCCGAGGCTACCGTGACTGGCTCCTCGTCACCGGCTGACTCGTCAACGTCGCCGTCCTCCAGCCCGTTGCAGGCTGCTCCGTCGACCTCGGTGGTTCCTGTGTCCCGACCACATACACGCAGTCGCAGTGGCATTTTCAAACCTAAGGAACGTAAGGATGGTACGGTTGCTTGGTTGGCTGCTTGTTTGGCTGCTGCTGTTGCGGATCCATCTTCTGAGCCTCGCTCATATCAGGCTGCCCTGCGCATTCCACATTGGCGAGAGGCTATGGAGCAGGAGTTTCATGCTCTTCTTCATAACAAGACATGGACTCTCGTTCCTCCACCACCACGGGTAAATGTTATTGACTCAAAATGGGTATTCAAAGTGAAGAAGCATTCGGATGGATCTATTGAGCGTTACAAAGCGCGACTTGTTGCTCGCGGTTTTCGGCAGCGTCATGGTCTTGACTATGAGGACACCTTCAGTCCTGTCGTCAAGCCTACCACTATTCGGCTTCTTCTCTCCATTGCTGTTTCTCGTGGTTGGTCACTTCGTCAACTTGATGTGCAGAATGCTTTTCTACATGGATTTTTGGAGGAAGAGGTTTATATGAAACAACCGCCTGGTTTCTCTGATCCTGATCGTCCTGACTATATCTGTCGTCTTTCCAAAGCACTATATGGTTTGAAGCAAGCTCCTCGTGCCTGGCATGCCCGCCTTGCCTCTGCCCTTCGTGCTCATGGGTTTGTGCCGTCTACTGCTGACACTTTGTTATTTCTTCTACAGAAGCCAGAAGTCACTATGTATCTTTTGGTATATGTCGATGATATTATCCTTGTCAGCTCTTCTCAGTATGCTGCTGATGCTCTTGTCTGCTCTCTTGGTGCTGATTTTGCGGTCAAAGATCTTGGGAAGCTTCACTACTTTCTTGGAGTTGAGGTCACTTCTCGTGCTACTGGTCTTGTCCTTACGCAGAAGAAGTACTCCTTGGAGTTGTTACAGAGAGCTGGCATGCTGAAGTGCAAACCGACCACCACACCCATGTCGTCTACCGACAAGATAACAGCTGTTGATGGTGAGCTTTTGTCTCCTGCGGATGCCACAGAGTACAGGAGCATTGTTGGTGGACTTCAGTACTTGACGATCACGAGACCAGATATCTCTTATGCTGTTAACAGGGTTTGTCAGTATCTTCAGGCTCCCAGAGATACTCATTGGGCTGCTGTTAAACGCATTCTTCGTTATGTTCAGTTTACCCTGACATTTGGTATGCATATTCGGCCGACTTCCTCTCGGGTCCTTTCGGCCTTCTTGATGCAGATTGGGCTGGTAGCCCAGATGACAGGCGATCCACGGGGGGTTATGCAGTATTCTTTGGCTCTAATTTGGTCGCCTGGAGTGCTCGGAAACAGGCTACTGTGTCACGTAGCAGTACTGAAGCTGAGTACAAGGCTGTGGCTAATGCTACTGCAGAGATTATTTGGGTGCAGTCTTTGCTTCAGGAGTTGGGTTTGTCTCAACCACAGCCTCCTATTCTTTGGTGTGATAACATCGGTGCTACATACCTTTCTGCAAATCCAGTATTTCATGCCCGAATGAAACACATTGAAGTTGACTATCACTTTGTACGGGAACGTGTATCACAGAAGCAACTCCAGATCAAGTTTATCTCATCTAAGGATCAACTTGCAGACATCTTCACTAAGCCTTTACCGCTGCCACAGTTTGAGGCTTGTAGGCGCAATCTTACCCTTCTCAGTTCTTTAGAAAGTGGCTAAGATTGAGGGAGGGTGTTAGACTATGTATAGCTTCTGTACCTATGTACGTATATGGTACATATTGTAACACAACCATTATATATAATGAGATAAGCCACCCCTAGAGGGTTGTGCTGGTTCCCCAAAACTTATTGTCTTACAGAGAATCTCATGGCCGAGACCCCGCACTCCGTCCTCGTCGTCGACCACCTCGTCGACCCACCCCCGCCCCACGTTGCCGGCTGCATCTCCTTCCGCTGCCTCAACGCCATGAACAACTCCCGCCTGGAGGGCCTCATCAAGACGTCCGATCTGGTGCGCCCCTCCCCACCTCCCCTCCCTTCCCCGCTCACTCCTGTCCTCTAAGCGGATTGGTCTGCAAAATTTTGTTATTGTCTCCTTTAGTGTTCTTGAGCTTGCTTCATTTAATTGGGTTGGGTGAAGACGTTGGTAGTACAAGGAAAGAAGTACAGCATCAGGCTGCAGAAATATCTTTAAGAAATTTGGCAAGTAAGTTTGTTTTATTGCATATTTGTACTAACCTCTCCAGTTTCGTTTTCGCAGATATAAGATAATATGTTATGTAATCAAGAGATTCATTTTAAATTTGGATTGTTCACATGTTTACTCGAAGCATATATGCTCTACTGTGTGGAGTTGATTTTTCCCTTTTTAGCACCATCTATCTTGGAATTAGATTGGATACTGTGAGAATATAATCATGACTATTTCTTGATGGGTACTTGCTGCATGATTTTTCCACTGCATGTCCAAGTTTACATGTGAAAGGATCTTGCTTGATTCCATTCTACTGGTTCATCTGAATTACCGAATACAGATGCAGGTCTCCTGTATCTTCACTAATTTCCTCTGTAGGTTCCTGTTTAGGGAGAAAAGAAAATCCTGTTATCCTCGTCCAGGGATAGACCATTTGGCACCAATGAATCAGCTGTTGAGTACAAATAATGTGGGAAGTTCTTCTTTGGCAATCACGATGTGTTCGTACATATGGTTGAAAGGATCGCGTTGATAGTGTTGCTACTTGCTACCAATGCTTTTGTTGAGGTAACAACTGTCAATTAAATACAACTTGATTTCGGTGTCGATGTAGTTTGAGTTTAATTTTACATAGGGAAGTGAGAAGCTAATGTTCTGCCGGTTTACAGAAAGTTGTCCTTGTTGATCTGCTTTCGTTTGGGAAGATCATCCTTTCTATGATTTGTGATGTCTTCCCATATTATATTCTACTGCTTCATTCCTTAATTTTGTACCCGAATGTCTCTGTATCGTCAGGATTTAGCTGATGATGAATAGTAGTACAGCGCATATCTGTTCAGTTAATTTGCAGTCCTGAACTGCTGATTGATTCTTAAATCTGTTCATGAGGGATGACATTTGGTGCATTAAAAATGCAGTATGTTGCCATTTGAGTAGTATTCAATCTGTTGTGCTTGTACTAAGCTGTGGCTATGTCCTATGTGCCTTCCATGTCACAGCTTACTGCTTGCGCAGAAGCACAGGTTGCTTTAGCCAAGCACCAATTAACAGAGATGAAATAGGTTGCTTTAGCCAAGCACCAATGAACTTCACTGACTCAAGTAGATTAAGTCCAATACCATTATTTCGTTTGTGTTATCCTTATATTTTAAGAAGTGAACTGGTTTACTAAAGTTCAATCTGTGCACTTGTTTGTACTTGGTAGAATTACTGCTTTCTATCATGAGCTCACAAGGAAGCCTGATTTTTGTGGGTGATTGAATAGCACCAACTAAAATCCTCAGGAAGTACAAGTATGCTATGAAGATCTATTGCCAGTTATGCGTATCTGAATTTTTTGTTCTATTTTCTGTAATATTAATATTACAAGCAAGAATAGTTATAGGCTATCAAGAATCTGAACTTTATCTCATTTATTGAATACAGATGCCGATCTCCTCCATTTGTGTCTGTTGTTTTGATTTAGTATTCTACTGCCTCATTCGTTAATTTATGCCCGAATGTCTCTGTATCTTGAGGATTTAGCTGGTGATGAATACACCGTATATCTGTTCAGTTAATTTGCAGCCCTGACAAACTGCTGATTGATTCAATGCAAGAGATGACATTTGGTGTTATGACAGATTCGGTGCATGGATTTGTTGTTCTTGCAGGAGGCTGCAGACCTGTTGTGTTTGCTGCTGGGTCCTGGTTGCCCTGGAGTGTTAAATTCAGAACGTAAGTGAATGATCACTGTACCCCAGCCACCCGGCTTGGCACAAGATAGGTAAGCAGTTATCCGATTCATTTTGAATAACTGTTTGTTACATCTGCGGAAAGGAGTCACAAGGATATTAGAACTGGTGTCATGTACTAAGACATTTTTGCTTTAGCCAATAATAAATGAACTTTTCTCACTCAAGTGGATTTAGTCCAACGCCAATATTTCTGTAGTTTACACTACCTGTTTATTTAACAACTGAACTGATTTACTGAAGTTGAGTATCCATATTTGGTTGCGGAATTGCTGATTTCTTATTCTTGCTGTTTTTAGGAAAAGTGGTTTGGTGTACAAGGAGACTACAACTTTTTTGTTAAGGACTGCTGGGGCCAAGTCTGGTGGATCTGTTTAATTTTTGTAGCAGAGCAGTTCCGCTCTCTGTTTATTGCCCAAATGCGGTACATAGGGCAGGAGGGGCAGGGCGGAGGTTCGACCTCCTGCACCTTCCATCCCAGGCCTATCTTTGTCATTCTCGGCGGCCGGCCGAGCTCTGCGCTCCGGTGAGTCTGATCCAACCTAGACTCAATTTTATGTGGTCTGGAATTTTATCATTAAGAAGGTTCAATACATCAATTAGGAAGAACAAAAAATGAGTCGTTAAGTTTGCTAATGTGCTCATTCATCAGGCAAAGTTATATTCCCTCCATTTCTAAATATAAGTCATACAGATGTATATAGACATATTTTAGAATATAGATGCACTCATTTTGCTCTGTATGCAGTTCATATTGGAATCTCTACAAGGACTTATATTTAGGAATGGAGGGAGTATATAGGTGCTTATATAGAAAATTTACTTACTCTCATTCAGTAGTGTGGCCATCTTGGAAGAAAATGTTGTTGTAACAGTGCGTAGAAGGAGAGCGATTTCACGGAGGTAGGCAGTCGTAGATTAATCATTTCTTTTGCGATAATACTACTAGGATAATTGTTTTCTTGTCTACTTGACCTGATATAAATTAGCTGTCAAATCAAGTGCATACAAGGTTTTATAGCTAAACATACTATATATTCAGTAGCCGCCGCCAAGATGGGCCAGCTTAGTGTTTTCTTTGCATATATTTTCCTGTTGTTTCCAGAAGCAAGTTTGACCCCTTGCTTCCTGCTCTTGTGTAGTGTACTGAATTTTCTGTTGTTGCAGGAACAACCAAAACATGCTTGAGATCTCAGTAAAAAAAAAGGATTTTGTTTTACTGTGTTTGCTCTAAAAAATTGTTCTGGCCATTTCACTGGGGATGCAGTGG
>NC_041383.1:220760412-220774103 GCF_002162155.2 Triticum dicoccoides
GGATGTTTGCAAAACTAAGAAGAGCAGAACAGGTATATTTTGCTTGAGTCCTCACCATAATTGTTGCATTTTCAGATCTTTCATCCCAACTGAATTAACTCTACGTTTCCTTAGAGAGGTTGCAATTTGGTCATAGTAAATTTGGTGTCATATGATAGCTATTACCCTTTTGTTTTGGCTGTGACTGAAACCTTATATTTAGGAGGTGATCTTCTGGCTTTGGTAGTTTGACTTTATTTGACAGTATTTCTTTTGATATCCAGCAATCTGGAACATGAAACTATGATCTACTGAAGATGAAAAGATGAACACATAGCCTACTTCGATTAGCTAATTCTGTGATGTTGCTTGTTGTTAAGTAGTGCAGCATTTGTACTGTCAGATTTAGTCTGGGCATCTTATTTTTCTGCCATTCCAAATTTTCCTGTTTATTTAAGTATTAGTCAGTACACCCACATAAAAAAATCATTCACTTCTAATACTATCATATCGCACTCTTACAACAAGTGCATCCCAACCTCCCCTATGGACAACTCGCTGGGTACTCTTGTGTATCTATCTTAAACATGCATCATTTGAATTATTTATTCACTCAGGATGACACTTGACAAAATTCATCGGCAGTAAATTCACCTATGTTGCATACATAGTGATTCACCTAAACTTCATATGCACTAATTCCTCTGTCACTCCTATGTTAAAGAGTTGGGCACAACTACGACAAGCAGAAGATTGGTGAACGGGATGAAACAGTCGATACCAATGAGAATGTCGTTGGTGCTAACAAAAGGTGACACCTCCAGTATGTCCTTGCTATTTTTTCCGTCTAGATCTAATATGTGTTCCTACAAAGAGTAAATAGGAACATCAGTGCTGGCCTTCCATCTGAATCTGAGACATTGAATGAGATCCTGTCATTGCTAAGAAAAGCTAAGGAGGTCACCACCAAGAATACCAAGGCCGCGTCGACGGACTCAGGTGCGTGCGCTCGTTGGTGGTTTTAGTCTCATAGCTCATTACACCTAGCCTCTATTTGCTCAATCTTTCAGAATTTCAAGTGTCATTGCATTGTCGAGTATGTTCAGCGGGAAGGAAAGCAACAAGCTGCTGGGGGTCAGGATGACAAAGATTGGTTCAACGTCGGCTGCTTCGTTGCGCCAGTGCCACACTTAGGCTGGTACATGCACGTACGACCATGGCGTCGGCGCCACTTCTTCATCTTCTCCCGAACTGGCCCATCCTCGCCATTTCCACCGGGATAAGCGAGTTGGAGGAAGATGGAGAGGTGAGCTGGTTCTACTCATTGACAGGAAATTATTTGGGCATAACTTCCTTTTCGCAACAAGAAATGAAAATGTTCCCATGAGATTGATTGATCGTGCCCCGCTTTTGGATGCTGCCGTTGCTTTTGAACCAATGTCATCTATGTCATCGGTCATGTAACCTCTAAGGCACCTGATAATATATATGATGTAACTGTCTTTTCTTCTAAAGATGACATATTGTGTCAATGTGTTGCATCGATCATGTAGAACACTACTTTCATGCTCTCTCTCATGCAATAGCACTGTGCGGTACACCCAGAAAAGTGAAAGGGGCGCATCCAACCTGGCACCGCCGAGATTCCTCTCAGGCGGCGCGCCACGGGCGCGCCCCAACCACTAGTAATACATCTAACCGGCGACGATTTAGTCGTGCCTTAACACGATGTCAGCGTTTCATCAACAAGACAAAGGGAAATTGGCCACATCAAAACCATGATGCAGAAACGAAGTGAGATTCGCCCCCAAGGCTGCGCTTGGCTAAATGCCCCAGCTGCTACGACGCCGATGCCCCATCATCCACCACCCAACGGACGCACCAACAACACCATCTTATTTCTGTGGCCTTGGACGCGTCAGTTGCCGGACAGTCTGTGCGCAATGCAGGGTGTGAGTTGTCCATCGATCGTCATGCTCCCCACGCTCAAGGAACAAAAAAAAAGTGCCCATATCCAGTGTATCAGTTGGGCCTCCCGTCCACGTCCAGCTTATTTTCTTTCCAGTCGTCTCCAGCTGATTTTGGTACTCTTCCAGGTTTTTTCCCTAGAAGCCGGCTCTTCAACGAGCCTACGCAATAACTGTACTCCACTTGTAGCCATGCACAGCGTCTCATCTTGCGTGAAGTCCCAGTGCAAAAGTTGGGCGGTGGAGTGGATAGATGCAATCTGAACGAGTTTATATTTTTAAACGAGAAGAATATGAACAAGTTGGGTGCAAGCATTTGATTGCTTATTTCAGAAACATGTACTCCTTGGCTCAGGCCTCAGGGGCTAGCCGTCTCCTCTGCCTTAATTCGTAACTGTTTCTTGCGCAGTGAAACTTTTTCTGCGAGTTGGATGCTACTTAGGCTTTGTACAATGCAAGGTGCTTAGAGAAATAAATCAGGTTTTTCTTAAACACCGATGCTTATTTGTACAAGATAGACGCTTAACTAAGCGTCTCTCGTGTAGAAATAGGCACCGGTGCTTAAAAGAACTCGGTTTATTTTTCTAAGCATCTCCCATTGTACAAGGCCTTATAAAAACAGGGCACGGTTGCAAGACTGGAAATCGTGTCTTCGTTGAGATCCTCATAGCAAATACTCCCTCCGTCCGAAAATACTTGTCATCAAAATGGATAAAAAGAGATGTATCTCGAACTAAAATACATCTAGATACATCTCCTTTTATCCATTTTGATGACAAGTATTTCCAGACTGAGGGAGTACGTACAAGTAGTATTTCGTGTCGGCATCTTTCTTCTCGGTAAAAATAGAAACAAAATGCGTCAAGGTTCTAAAGAGCCCATACTGGCTCATTCATCATCTGTATTCAGTTGAACAGTTATTAATTCTTCATGAGCCATGATGCCTTCTCAATAGGAATACTGTACCACTGGAATGCAACAATAAGAATACAGACTGGCCCAGACGAATTCCGTCGAGACCATGCATGATCTTTACACATTTTGCTCGCTTACTTGCTGGAGCACAAATCAAACAATCATTTGGACTCAGCGTCGTGCTTCTACTACTAGCTAACCACTAACAACAACACGGAGAAGTTAACACTGCTACTACGTCCGATCCACCCTCGCCACCGGGCGCTGCTAGCTGAGCGTGCCGGTGGTGTCGTCGTCGATACCGTGGAAGAAAGGGTCCCGCAGGAGGTCGGCGGCGGAGGGGCGGTTCCGCGGCTTGCCGATGCAGCGCTGGATGAAGGCCCGCATCTCCGGGTCCCTGAGGCGCCGGAGCGCGGCGGGCGGCACGCCGTTGGTGACGCTGTGGTAGATCTGCACCACGCTCTCGCACTCGCCGTAGGGCATCTCCCGCGTCACCATCTCCAGCACGCACATCGCGTACGCGTAGATGTCCACCGACTCCGTGTACGTCTCCGAGTAGAGCTCCGGCGCCATGAACTCGGGCGTGCCCAGGATCGTGTGCGCCGTGTGGTCCTTGTCCACGATCGCCGCCAGCCCGAGGTCGCCGATCTTCACCTGCACCCAAGTACCCAGAACCGTCAGCCGAACAGGATCGTGAAAGCAACATCTAACAGCTAGTGCTCCATCGGGGCAGAATCGTAGATGCAGGTGCAGCAAGCAACTGAGCAAGTTAGCGTAACAGATCAGAGTGCGACTCGGCTATGTTTGAAAGCAAACAAAGTGCGTCTCAACGTGCATCACTTGTGTTTCTCCTTTACTTGAAAGCATATATCCTAGTAGGTCCAGTTCTCGCGATGCTTTCAGAGACACGGACAGCTACAGAGGTCTACACTACAGCTAGGTCGTCACAGAAAAGAAGCGGAAAAGGTGGGAAAAGCGCCCGTCCGCGGATTAATCGCCGGCCTAATGCACGGGTCGGTGTTCAGATCAACAGACAACAGGCATTAAACTACATCTTGTTTTTTTTTTGCGAGGGATTAAACTACATCTTGTGCTACTGTTCTACCCCAAATTGCCTATTTAGGCAAAAAAAAAAACTAATATCGTATTGAGGTATTAGTAGCAAGTAAAAATTATGTTTAGCAGTAAACTACATCGTCCACTACTGTTCTACCCCAAATTGCCTACTTAGGCACAAAACTATGATAGTATTGAGAAAGTAATAAGTAAAAATTATGTTTATCACCAATTCAGAATCTAAATAAAACCGGATACATGCATTATCTAGGAGTATTCCAATCTAACTAAAACAAGATTAAATTAAATTCTTTTTAGAAACGATTAAACCAATTAAATTATGCGAAACGGCGTCGTGCGCGAGAAGGCGAGAGTCTCTAGTATAGCGCAGTTCTAAATATAAAGTTTGGGAGATTGCAGATACTCAATAATTGTTTAATTGAAGAACTGTGAGAGGAAAGGCAGCAATTAGCGAGGGCCAGGCGACCGATCGAGATTGATTGATGGGCGCAGGTATAGTATAGAGGTGTTTGTTACCTGGCCGGTGTTGCCGTTGATGAAGACGTTGCTGCAGTTGAGGTCGCGGTGGATGATGCAGGGGTCGTGGGTGTGGAGGTGGTCGAGGCCCTCGAGGATCTGGCGCGCCCACTTCTTGAGCGCCTTGAGGGAGACGTGCTTGTGCCGGTCGCGGTAGTCGCGGAGGCTCCCGGAATTGCAGACCTCGGTGATGAAGTTGAGGACGCCGGCGTCGCGGTCGAGCCAGACCTTGTGGAAGCCGATGATGTGGTCGTGGTGGAGGGAGCGGAGGAGGCGCACCTCGGCGTGGAGGCGGTCGACCATGGAGGGGTCGCGCTCCGCCAGCGCGCGCAGGCGCACCCGGTTCCACGCCACCTCGATGCCCTCCTCCTGGTCGAAGCCGCGGTACACCTTCTTGACGGAGCCGAGCCCCAGCACGGCCGCGTACCGCCCGAACCGCCCCGTCGGGTCCACCTCCTGGAACGCCTCCTCGTCGGACGCCACCGCCGACATGGCCGCCTCCTGGCTCCTGCCGCCGGCGGTGACGGGGCGGTGGTGGTGCTGCTGCAGCTGCGCGCGGCGCTGCGGCGTCGAGTTCGGGGGCATGCGAAAAGCGGGCGGGAGGCGAGCGAAGCTGAGGGCGATCGGGGCGGCCGCTATATATAAGGGAGGTGGTTGTGCGGTGCGGCAGCGGCCTTCCCCGGGAGGAACCAACCGAGAGCGGCACGGGCTCGGTAGCGTAGTTGTTGCGTATTGCTACACGTGCGCGCGTACGTACGTATGGGGGATTTGACCAGGATTTGCGGGCCGACTGGCTGTTGGGTTGGGCCCCTTTGCCGTGCCGTGTGATCGGAGGAGGTCGGCGCGTCCGTCGGCTGGGCGGTTCGTCTGGTTCACGACGCCGCGTGGACTGGAGAGGAATCCCGTTTGGTCGTTTCTGTTTGTTTACTCGATGATTTGTTTGTCCTAAAACGTAAAAAGTGCTCGCGGGCTCTTTAGACAGATCGAGCACACACCCTTTCGAGCCGTCCGATGCGATCACTGGTGTGCGCACCAGCCCACGGGAACCATCTGGTCGGGACGCACAGCAGCACGAGCGCTCGTCTGTCACTTACCTGGTCGGGACCCCACGATACATCAGCACGCGTCGAGCGGCGCATAGACGAGCTCTCTTCCCCGCTCCTCTCTCTCTCTCGGTTCGCTGTGAGACGCAGAAATTCCCCACTCCTCCCACCCAAATCTCATGGACCAGTTGCGATTAAGGAAGGGCGCGGCCGGCGGGGAACCGCGGCCGTGATTGGATGGGGTCGTCGAGGACCATGGCGGCGAAGCAGGCCATGTCCAGGCACCGGATCGACAGGCTCTAGGCGCAGATCTACAAGCACCGGGCGCCATCCCCGTCGGCGGCCCACACGTTGCTGCTCCAGCACCCGCGGCAGTAGAAGTGGGCGCGCCCGACAGACCTCATCTCGTCAGGGGCGTCCACGTCGAAGTAGATGTCGCGGGCGAGGGGCGCGTCGTTGACGACCATAGAGACGACGATGCCGTCTACGGGAAGGCCGACAACGTCGCGCGCGTGCAGCTCGTCCGAGCACCACTGCTCCCAGACGCCTTGGGCGCTCCATTTGAAGTGCCGGAGCATGGCGTCGTCTTGGACGACATGAGGTACATAGCCGATCTAATTAATGACTAAACTTAGCAATTCTTCAAAAAAGAATGCTCAACGTGATGCCATATTCATGCGTTTTGCTGCATACACATATGCTTTTCGTTGCTCTGTTGGGAGGGGAGGGGAGAGACTGAATCTGCTCTCCATTTCTTCAGACAAAATTTTCAGTGCAAGCGGGCAAGTTGTATCCACCACTTAGGCAATTTTCAGGAAAATACTAGCTTGTGATTGATTCTACAACTGAACTGGACTGCAGTTGCTCTACATCGAGAATTGTTGGGGCCTCCATTGTAGGGTGATTGCTCAGCCCGTGTCAAGGAATTGGATGGATGGATGTTGGCTGAACTGAATTGGATGGATGTTGGCTGAATTGCTCAGCCCGTGTCAAGAAAGCTTCAGACAAAAAGATTGCTCAGCCCGTGTCAACTGAACTGAATTGGATGGATGTTGGCTACCGGCCGGCTGATGTAGCAGGAAAGGAAAGTTCAGGCCGAGGTTGCACATCATGCAATGCGCCGATGAAGAAGCAACGAATTTTCACTAGTACTCCTAGTATTATGTAAGATTTTTGTGTCCTTTACTTTCGGTGCTAGCTGCTTCAATTGATTTACCATTGTGTTCTTTATGTTTGTTTACAGCTTCCTGTTATCGTCTAGTTCAGCCACTCGTCTGCTTATAGACTATTGTTGTTAGTAATGTTCTTCACCCAATATTCCTGTTTACTAGGTAGTTGCCTGAACATACTACACTACAAGCTTTTCTATAGCAGGCATGATTTGCGAGAGATGGGAATATGTCATTTTAAATCCCTTTCAAATTTTCCAGTGTTGGCCAATTTACAGGGTGCGACGATGAGGGATGCACAAACAAGCTGTGGCCAGTGGGAGAGGCAAGGGGACCTGTTCACCGCTGCAAGAGGGATGTCGAAGGAACCAAAAGTGGAAGCTAGCATAGCGACACCATGTTCATTTGTCTTCAAGAGGTAAATGTCATCTCTTTTTGAAGAACTGAACTATTTTCACCATCGTTTGTTTCTGTGTTATATATTCGATTTTTTGTGATCGATAATACGTGTTTATTTAGAATCTCAATGCCACCTCCTCGCGTCCATTATTGCGGTCAAAGGCAAAGTTGCCTAATAAGAATCACTAGTTGTCTGGTATAAGATGCAAGTTGCCTAAATGACGACCACTTGTTGCCTGGGACAAAGAGACATGTTGCTTGGGATGAAAAGCTCCCCACCAGTTAGTTTTTCTGCAGTATAAAGGCAAAGTTGGTTAAACGACAACCAGTCTTTTTTTAAATGTCTACTAGTTGAAGAGGGTGTGTGTGGTCCGTTTTTTGGGCAAATCGACGATTTTGAGCGCAGGGTGGTTTGCGGCCTCGGGATGCGGGGGATGGAATCGTCGGCGATTTTGGGCCGGAAATTTTTAAAACTTGCCCAACACATGATAGTTAGTTGCTAGAGATGTTGGCGCGAGTTGCCCAAGATCCGCCCCCGAGAGTGTTGGGTATATTTTTTAGCCAAAACTTGCAACACATGATGGTTAGTTGCTAGAGATGTTGGCGCGGGTTGCCCAAGAGCTGCTCTCGGGAATGTTGGGTTCTATTTCTGCCCAAAACTTGCTGAACACACGATGGTTAGCTACTAGAGATGTTGTCGCGAGTTGCCCAGAGATCCGCTCCCAAGAGGGCTAGTTTTTTTGGCCCAAAACTTGCCCAACGCATAATAGTTAGTCACTAGAGATGCTGGCGTGAGTTGCCTAGAGATCCACTGCCGGGGGTGTTGGGTTCTATGTTTTGCCCAAAACTTGCTTAGCGATATTTTTTATAATTTGAGAAACCTATGAGAAACTGAGAGGACACGATGTGGGGGGGGGGGATATGAAAAGTGCCAAAACTTGCCTAACTTATTCCGCTACACATGCTTTTGGTGTGAGTTGCTCAAGGATTTTTGTAAAGTGCCTAACTATTGCGTTTGTAGTTGCCTCAAAATGATGCAAACTTGCCCTTTCCTGCAAAGTTATTACATATAGTTGCTACACATGCTGTTTCATGTGAGTTGCTGAAGGAATTTTTGTTAACTGCCTAACTATTGTCTTTGTAGTTGCCTCAAAATGATGCAAACTTAATACAGACAATTGCTACACACGGTGCAAGTTGCCCAAGTAATTTTTGTAAACTGCCTCACCATAGCCTTGTATTTGCCTCAAAATGATGCAAACTTTGCATCTCTCTTCTCGCATAGTCTTTTTTCAAACTACCCAAAATGATCAAACAATTTCCCCCTTTTTTCACAAACGAAGAAATGTTAGTTTTTTTGTTTCATTCATTTTTTGCAGGACCCACATATAAAAATATCAAAGCCATGGAAGGCCTAGAGCAGCTACGCTCCAGGTAATCTCCATACCATGCTTTACTATCTAGAGAGGAACCAATCGTGTGTGATTTTACCGATTTTTTACACATAGCTGATTAATGCCAGCATTGGACTTGCTTTGAAAACAGCCCACCTAGATGTTGGTGCTTTTAAAAACGCTATATTCTATCACCACAGCAATGTACAAACCAAATTAAAATCCATAGTTGCTTCTAGCCCTCTTTTTTCACCCTTAACACATGACCACACATGAGTTTGTTTGCTCTTAACACTGTTTTTGCTCAAAACACCCCTAGAACTTGCTTCTGCTTTCTAGAGTTGCTAAATGATTGAACTGGACTTTGCTTAAAAATAGCAGTGCACAAAGCAAATTAAAATTCAGAGATGTGTTTACCCCATTTTTTCACCGTCAACACATGAGCACACATGAGAGTTGCTTGTTTTCTACCACTGTGTTTGCTTAAAACAACCATAAAAGTTGCCGCTCCTTTATGTTTTCCAACACACGTTTTTACTAGTCCAAAAGCAAGCCTAAACACACAACAACCAGTACTTGGAAACAAAAGAGAAACGTAAGCAGGCATTCTGTTTTTTCATCCCTTGCCGAGAGTTGCTTGTTGTCAATACATGTTTTGCTTAAAATATGCATTGTAGTTACTCACTTCCTTTTTTTGGTTCTTTTCTTCTCTGCAACAGGTGTAGTGCAAAAAAAATGATACTAGTTGCCCAGGGACCAGGTGCTTTTTTCTCTTCGATGGGTGGTCACACAAGACGATGGGGTGGAAGAAGAAAGAAGAGGGAGAGGAAGAAGGGCGTGGGGACAGCTTGGGAGAGAAGAAGAAAGGAGAGAGGGGGCAATGCTTTTGGTGAAGCACGTGAAGGGAGGGAGAGAAGCTGGGTGGACGGAGGGACGTGGGAGACGGTGAACCCTTTCCTTTCCAAATCTGGACTGAGGGGGGACCAAAACATACCTAATATGGGAGGCTGCCAGGGGGCACTAGCGGGCACACGTTTGCCAGCTAGACGCGTCCTTTGTTTGTTTGTTTGTTTCTGCGCTGATGGTGATCCCCCATGGCCAACGACATGGCCAACGAGGGCCTGATCCCCCATGGAGCTGCGAGGCTTCCGGGGAAGGAGTGGCAGCCCCAGCCAGAAGAGGGTGAGTGCGTGCTCCTGGCTACCCATGTCGATCGTGGATTTTCTTTGCCGCCGAGTATTTTCTTCCGTGGTTTCTTGAACTTCTTTGGAGCGCAGCTCCACCACTTTACCCCAAATTCTATCGCCTATCTTGCCGCGTTCGTGTCCATGTGTGAGGGTTTTCTGGGCTGTCGACCGCACTGGGGCTTGTTCAAGCATATATTCACGTGTCGCTCTCAGACCGTGAAGAAGGCGAGCCCAGGCGACGAAAGAACCCGAGTCGTCCAAATGTGTGGGGGCCTAGGGATCCAGGTGAGGAATAAGAGCACCTTCCCAGCCATGACTTTTCCCGAGTCAGTCAGAGGCTGGCAGTCGACCTGGTTCTACTGCCAGGATCAGTCGACGCCGGGGCAGTCGAGTGGACTCCCTCAGTTTACCATGGACCGAGTGAACAAGCCCTCCTCTCTGAAGTTGATTCCGGAGGAGAAAGCTGACGTGAAGATGTTGATGGAGCGCGTAGTACAGTTGGTTCGGGAGGGAGTGACGGGCATGGATCTCCTGGAGGTTTTCCTTAGGCGTCGTATCCATCCCCTTCAGTTCCAGAGCCACTGCATGTGGTTGTACTGTGGGACTGAGGACGAGACTCGGGTCCATCCAGAAGCAGTCGACGATGTCACTCTGGAAAGATGGATGGCCGCCGTTACCGGAAACAAGGATAACCCACGCGGAGCCAGAAGGATTCCTCCACTCGACCACCATAGTGATCCAAACAAGGTATGCCTGCTCTTCTCTCCACTGTGTTCTTGTCATATTCATTTCTGTTTATTCTGCCAATTGGTCGATTGATCCTTGTCTTGATGTCTACCAGGCCCTCACCGAGTTGTACTCGATGCCCAATGGAGCACAGGCTCCGACTGAGGAGGGTGAGGCGAGTGGGGGCGAGAGCCAGGAGGAGGAGGAGTGGGACTCGGACGTTGCTGAGGATGATGATGACGATGACGGTGATGAAGATGACGCTGAAGACGAGGAAGAAGAGGAGGAGGAGGTCGTACCACCGCGCTCAGAAAGGCGGTCGAAGCTTGTCCACGACCCTTCGACTGAACGTGGCAAGGGGGTTGCGACCGTTGCACAGTCGACCAAGCGCCCTCGGACCACCTCTCCGGCGCCGACTGAAAAGGCGCCAAAGCAGCCCAGGGCGGCTCCGTCAAAGCCGACCAAGCTCTTGCCGAAGATGAAGGTGTCCATCCCCACCATATCAGGGTAATCATGCTGCTTAAGTCTTCTTATTTTGTGTGAACTTTGTCTCTGGTTGACGCTGAAGTTAGTCGACTGATTCTTTGGAGTTGCAGTGCTGCTACTTCTGAGACCTCAGCCCGGGCTGATGACCATGAGATGGAGGACGCAGCAACCTCCAAACCAGGTACTATATTCTTAACGCCGTTTTTAGTCGACTGACTCATGATCTCTAATCCTGATTCTTCTCTGTAGCTCCACCCAATGTTGTTATCACTCTCCCTGATGATGATGAGGATGAGGAACCACTGAAGCGCAGAAGGAGTAGGAAAGCGTCCGCCAGCAGGGTGCCCCAGGATGTGATGGCGCCTGAGACTCTGATTGCGGAGGAAGAGAACACCACTCGACACACTGTGTCCTTCGCAGATCCACTGACGAGTGCTCAGCAGCCCTCCCTCTTCACGACGCACCACATCCCAGAGGACCAAGCTGGCGCCGCGAAGGAGGCGATATGCCAGGCAGGGATCATGATGGAGCAGTTAAGGACCATCCGGGATGCGAGCCAGGCAGCTTACGACGCCAGTTCCGCTCTTCAAAGCAATGTTCAGGTCAGTCGACCATCGTCTGTTCTGTTAGGATATGCTATCAAAAAATTTTCTTTCCAACATCTACGGTAGTCACCCAGTGGGTGTGTCGACTTAGACTCCGTGTTAGCGGGGGCACGCTGAGTGCACCCGCTGGGTGTAGTCTCCAAGGCTAAGGTCGACTGCTGGCAGTCGGCCTTAGGCTTTATAATTTCAGTCTTTGCGTCATTCGACTATGTCGACTGGATTTCGCAAACTAGTCGACTGGTCGACTCTGTCTTCAATAGGATTAGTGGGGGCATGCTGAGTGCACCCACTGGGTGTAGTCTCCAAGGCTAAGGTCGACTGCTGGCAATCGGCTTTAGGTTTTATAATTTCAGTCTTTGCATCATTCGACTATGTCGAATGGATTTCGCAAACCGGTGGGGGCACGCTGAGTGCACCCACTGGGTGTAGTCCCCGAGACTGTGGTCGACTGCGGGTAGTCGATTACAGTCTTAAAGAATACATCTCTCCTTTTTTTTTGAGGTCGACTGGTCGACTCTATCTTCGATAGAATTAGTGGGGGCAGGCTGAGTGCACCCACTGGGTGTAGTCCCCGAGACTACGGTCGAATGCTTGTATTCGGCTGTAGTCTTAGAAACGTGTGATTTTTCCTTTTTCACTCGGAAGTGAATTATATTTGACATCTAGTCGATTGGTTCTTCGCAGAACTCCTGTGATCTTGTGGCTTGCTACTCTGAGCTGGAAAACAAGCACGTTCAGCTCGAGCTGAATTTGAAGCTGGTTCAGGAGAAACTGACGAAGGCAAAGGAGGAGACCGAATGTATGTTTGGTGAGACCTTGACGACTGATTTTCCCCTTCGTTTGTTTCAAAATCTGATCTTGCTGTAACTTGCAGGTAAGGTAAGGGAGGCCCAACAGAAAAAAGACCTTGAACTAGCTGAGAAGATCAAGCTCGCTGACGAGAAGCTAGCTTCAGTCACCAAGCTTGAACAAGACAATACCAATCTGAAAGCTGCTCTTGGGATTGCCAACAAGGAAGTCAGTCGACTGAAAACTGATAAAACTGCCCTAACCGACCAAGTCATTAAGTTGACTGGGAAGAAAAATGATCTGGAGGCCTTCCTGAGTGGTCTTGCCAAGAAGCTGTTTCTTATGCTTGAAGGTAAACCTCTATGCTCGGCAATCATTTCCAATCGTGATTTTTTCATTCGACCATCGCCTTGACTCGGTGACCGTCCTTGCAGAATTTTGTCAAAACTTTGAAGAAGAAACTAGCCGGCTGGAACCAAACCTCGACCCCGTCAATTCTCCGGTGAACGACGAAGTTGCCATGAATGTTTTCCGACTGGAGTCCCGTGTTGCAGCTGCCGTGGACTATCTTGCAAGGCTGAAGGTCGCCACATCTCGCATCGACTCGACGCTCTGGCCCGGGGAGACACTTCAAAATGACCTTGAGTCGCTGATGGCTCGCTTGAACACGATCCCTGGTCGAGTGCAGGAGTGGAAGAAGTCCTCGGCTCGGTGCGGTGCAGATGTTGCTCTGTGTCTGGCCCGAGTCCACTGCAAAGATGCGCGAGAAGAGAAGCTGGCGGCCCTCCGGGTGGCCAACACCAAGAAACACGACTTCAGGTCCTTTATGGAAACTTTCCTTGCGGCTGCCACTCGGATCGCAGATGGAATTGATCTTGATGAGTTCGTTGCACCTTCCAGCCCTCCACAGGAGGGGTAAAAAACTTCTTCTAAGCTCGACGCTTTAAATTTGCCTCGGTATGCCGAGTGGAGTTGTAACCGATAAACCCTAATGGGCTTAGCACCCGAGCACTTTCGGTTCCTTTAGATATCGATCCGAACATGAATTTGTCGTTTGAATATGATTGCTTTTGGCTCGAAATGTCTTTTGCAGGTTCAAAGCAGGACGCTTATTGCAATCGACTTATTCTTTAGTCCACTTAGGTGAGGGCTGGGCTGCAGCTAAGCCCCCGAGTGGAAGTCTGGCTTACCACTCGGCAGGATTTTTATAACTTAGGCGAGTACTTGGACTGCAGCTAAGCCTCCGAGTGGAAGTCTGGCTTACCACTCGGTAGGATTTTTATAACTTAGGCGAGTACTTGGACTGCAGCTAAGCCTCCGAGTGGAAGTCTGGCTTACCACTCGGTAGGATTTTTATAACTTAGGCGAGTGCTTGGACTGCAGCTAAGCCTCCGAGTGGAAGTCTGGCTTACCACTCGGTAGGATTTTTATAACTTAGG
>NC_041383.1:220774113-220839786 GCF_002162155.2 Triticum dicoccoides
CCACATCTCGCATCGACTCGACGCTCTGGCCCGGGGAGACACTTCAAAATGACCTTGAGTCGCTGATGGCTCGCTTGAACACGATCCCTGGTCGAGTGCAGGAGTGGAAGAAGTCCTCGGCTCAGTGCGGTGCAGATGTTGCTCTGTGTCTGGCCCGAGTCCACTGCAAAGATGCGCGAGAAGAGAAGCTGGCGGCCCTCCGGGTGGCCAACACCAAGAAACACGACTTCAGGTCCTTTATGGAAACTTTCCTTGCGGCTGCCACTCGGATCGCAGATGGAATTGATCTTGATGAGTTCGTTGCACCTTCCAGCCCTCCACAGGAGGGGTAAAAAACTTCTTCTAAGCTCGACGCTTTAAATTTGCCTCGGTATGCCGAGTGGAGTTGTAACCGATAAACCCTAACGGGCTTACCACCCGAGCACTTTTGGTTCCTTTAGATATCGATCCGAACTTGAATTTGTCGTTTGAATATGATTGCTTTTGGCTCGAAATGTCTTTTGCAGGTTCAAAGCAGGGCGCTTACTGCAATCGACTTATTCCTTAGTCCACTTAGGTGAGCGCTGGGCTGCAGCTAAGCCCCCGAGTGGAAGTCTGGCTTACCACTCGGCAGGATTTTTATAACTTAGGCGAGTACTTGGACTGCAGCTAAGCCTCCGAGTGGAAGTCTGGCTTACCACTCGGTAGGATTTTTATAACATAGGCGAGTACTTGGACTGCAGCTAAGCCTCCGAGTGGAAGTCTGGCTTACCACTCGGCAGGATTTTTATAACTTAGGCGAGTACTTGGACTGCAGCTAAGCCCCCGAGTGAGAGGTTTGCTCTTCACTCGGTAGGATTTTTGTAACTTAGGCGAGTACTTGGACTACAGCTAAGCCCCCGAGTGAGAGGTTTGCTCTTCACTCGGTAGGATTTTTGATTACTTAGGCGAGTACTTGGACTGCAGCTAAGCCCCCGAGTGAGAGGTTTGCTCTTCACTCGGTAGGATTTTTGATTACTTAGGCGAGTACTTGGACTGCAGCTAAGCCCCCGAGTGAGAGGTTTGCTCTTCACTCGGTAGGATTTTTGATTACTTAGGCGAGTACTTGGACTGCAGCTAAGCCCCCGAGTGGAAGTCTGGCTTACCACTCGGTAGGATTTTTATAACTTAGGCGAAACGGATTCGCAGCTAAGCCTCTGAGTGGGAGTCTGGCTCACCACTCGGTAGGATTTTTTACAAACTTAGGCGGAACGGATTCGCGGCTAAGTCACCCACTGAGGGGAAATTTTATTAGACAAAATGAAAAGTGACAAAAATTATGGAGGAACTATGACACTATTATTTTGAGGTCCATGAACTACAGAAGTACTTTATTGCAACTCATCCGAGTGATAAAACTTAAGTGTAAAATGGGCGGAGTAGTTCCGCGTTCCAAGATCGGGGCTCGTCGATATTATGCTCGACGTTGTAAAGACGGTACGCCCCGTTGTGGAGAACCTTGGTGACGATGAAGGGACCTTCCCAAGAAGGAGCAAGCTTGTGTGGTTTGTGCTGATCCACTCGAAGAACCAAATCTCCTTCCTGGAAGGCTCGACCTCTCACATTTCTGGCGTGGAAACGACACAAATCTTGTTGATAGATGGTCGACCGGATCAGAGCCATCTCCCTTTCTTCCTCTAAAAGGTCGACTGCGTCCTGCCGCGCTTGTTCAGCTTCTGCTTCGTTGTAGATTTCAACTCGAGGAGCATTGTGGAGAAGATCACTCGGCAAGACTGCTTCAGCTCCGTAGACCAAGAAGAATGGAGTTCTTCCGGTCGATCGATTAGGTGTGGTCCGCAGTCCCCAAAGCACTAAGGGAAGTTCGTCGACCCAAGCTCCAGCTGCATGCTTGAGATCACGCATCAGTCGGGGTTTCAATCCCTTGAGAATCAGGCCATTGGCTCGCTCCGCTTGTCCATTCGACCGCGGATGGGCGACTGAAGCGTAGTCGACCCGTGTGCCTTGAGAGTTACAGAAATCTCTGAATTCCTCCGAGTCAAAGTTCGACCCATTATCCGTAATGATGCTGTGCGGGACTCCATATCTGAATATTAGTTCCCTGATGAAGCTTGATTGGTTTAGCCTCAATCCACTTGGTGAACTTGTCGACTGCCACCAGTACATGCGTGAAGCCACTTCGCCCCGTTCTCAAAGGACCGACCATGTCCAACCCCCATACTGCGAAAGGCCAGACGAGTGGAATGGTCTTCAGGGCTGATGCAGGCTTGTGCGACATATTCGAGTAAAACTGACATCCCTCGCACTTATCCACTATCTCCTTTGCCATCTCATTCGCCTTTGGCCAGTAAAATCCGGCTCGGTATGCTTTGGCCACGATGGTCCGAGAGGACGCGTGATGACCACAGGTTCCCGAGTGAATATCATTAAGGATGATTCGACCTTCTTCCGGCGTTATGCACTTCTGACTGACTCCAGTCGTGCTTTCTCTGTATAACTGTCCTTTGATTACGGTAAAGGCCTTAGATCGGCGGACGATCTGTCGAGCCTCTTCCTCATCCTCCGGGAGCTCTTTTCTCAGGATATACGCGATATATGGAACCGTCCAATCGGGAATGACCACCAAGATCTCCATGACCAAGTCGACCACTGCTGGGACTTCAACCTCAGTCGGATCTGTGGCACTCTTGGGCTGTGGAGCTTCTTCGGTGAAAGGATCTTCTTTGACTGACGGAGTGTGTACATGCTCCAAGAACACACCACTCGGAATGGTTTCTCTCTTGGAACCTATCTTTGCTAGATCATCAGCTGCTTGATTTTTCAGTCGGGTTATATGATGGAGCTCCAACCCCTCGAACTTCTTTTCCAGCTTCCTCACTGCACTGCAGTATCCAGTCATGGCTGGGCTTCTCACGTCCCACTCCTTCATCACTTGATTGACCACTAAATCCGAGTCGCCATAGACCATCAGGCGACGGACGCCGAGTGAAATGGCCATGCGCAACCCATATAAGAGGGCCTCATATTCTGCCTCATTGTTGGAGGAATCAAAGTGAATCTGGAGCACATATCTGAGCTTATCTCCTCTGGGGGAAACCAGGACAACCCCAGCACCGGAACCATTCAACATCTTAGAGCCATCAAAGAACATGGTCCAATGCTCCGAGTGAACTTCAGTCGACTGCTGCTGTTCAATCCACTCGGCGAGGAAATCTGCTATTGCCTGGGACTTAATGGCTTTCTTTGCCTCAAACTTGATATCAAGGGGAAGAAGTTCGATCGCCCATTTGGCCACTCGACCAGTTGCATCTCTGTTGTGCAAAATCTCTGATAGTGGAGCGTCACTGACGACTGTGATGGAATGATCAGAGAAATAATGAGCAACCTTCTTTGTGGTCATGTATATTCCATACACAAGCTTCTGATAATGAGGATATCTCTGCTTGGATGGAGTCAAGACTTCAGACAAATAATACACTGGGCGCTGAACTTTGAGAGCTTTTCCTTCTTCTTCCTGCTCGACCGTTAGCACAGTACTGACGACTTGTCCTGTGGCTGCGATATAGAGCAACAGAGGCTCTTTGCTGATTGGAGCAGCAAGCACCGGCTGGGTGGAGAGCAGAGCTTTTAGCTCGGCAAACGCTGCATCAGCTTCTGGAGTCCACTCGAACTTGTCTGCCTTCTTCATCAGTCGGTAAAGAGGCAATGCCTTTTCACCGAGTCGTGAGATGAATCGACTTAATGCGGCCAAGCATCCAGTAAGCTTCTGGACATCGTGCACTCGCACAGGGCGTTTCATTCGGAGAATAGTGCCGATCTTCTCTGGATTAGCGTCGATTCCTCGTTCGGAAACGAGAAAACCGAGTAACTTGCCACCAGGAACTCCAAATGTGCACTTTGATGGATTGAGCTTGATATCATACCTTCTGAGGTTGGCAAATGTTTCGGCGAGATCAGCGAGCAGGTCGGAACCTTTTCGTGACTTGACAACGATATCATCCATATACGCTTCCACATTCCGACTGATTTGAGTGAGTAGACACTTCTGAATCATTCGCATAAATGTGGCTCCGGCATTCTTGAGGCCGAATGGCATGGTGATGTAGCAGAAGCACCCGAATGGAGTGATGAAAGCTGTTTTTACCTCGTCGGGTCCGTACAGACGGATCTGGTGGTACCCGGAGTAGGCGTCTAGAAAAGACAGTCTCTCGCATCCCGCGGTCGAGTCAACAATTTGATCTATGCGAGGGAGAGGAAAATGATCTTTCGGGCAGGCCCGGTTGATGTGCTTGAAATCAATGCACATTCGGAGTGATTTGTCTTTCTTAGGGACCATGATGACATTAGCGAGCCACTCGGAGTGGTATATCTCTCGGATAAATCCTGCCGCCAACAGTCGAGCCACTTCCTCACCAATGGCTTTTCTCTTCTGGACGGCGGACCGCCGAAGATGCTCTTTAACTGGTTTTGCAGATGAGTCGACTCTTAGGCGATGCTCAGCCAGTCCCCTGGGAACACCTGGCATGTCAGCGGGCTTCCATGCAAAAATGTCCCAGTTCTCACGGAGGAACTGGATGAGCGCTTCTTCCTATTTTGGGTCGAGTGTTGTGGAGATGCGGGTCGGAGCTGCGTCGGGGTCGGTTGGGTGAATGTGAACAGGCTTCGTCTCACCGGACGACTGAAATGCAGACTCTGTGGCGGGTTTCTTGGATTGCAGCAAGTCACTCGGATCTGCGTTTTGCTTGTATTCTTCGAACTCGATCGCTGTCACCTGGGAATCAACAATCTTTGAGCCTTTCTGGAAGCACTCTTCTGCCTTTTTCCGATCACCAGTGACAGTGATCACTCCTTTGGGGCCGGGCATCTTCAATTTGAGGTACACGTAACATGGTCGAGCCATGAACCGTGCATAAGCTGGTCTCCCCAAAATGGCATGATATGCACTCTGAAAATCCACGACCTCGAACGTCAACTTCTCTTTGCGAAAATGTTTCGAATCACCAAACACCACGTCCAGAGCTATTTGGCCGAGTGACTCGGCTTTCTTTCCTGGTATAACTCCATGAAAGCTCATGTTACTGGTGCTCAGTCGGGACATCGGAATGCCCATTCCTTTCAGTGTGTCTGCATACAGCAAATTCAACCCACTACCACCGTCCATAAGCACTTTTGTCAGTCGAGTGCCTTCAACAACTGGATCGACCACCAAAGCTTGCCTCCCAGGGGTGGCAATATGAGTCGGGTGATCAGATTGGTCGAAGGTGATGGGTGTTTGGGACCATTTCAGATAGTTTGCTTTTGCTGGGGCAACCATGTTCACCTCACGGTTAATAACTTTCAATCGACTCTTGCTCTCCACATCTGCAAAGATCATTAGAGTAGAGTTGATATGGGGATATCCTTCCTCACTGTCCTCCTTGTCTTCAACCTTATCCGACTCCTTCTCCTTGTTATTAGACTGCTTTCCCTGAAACTGCTGGATCAGGAGTCGACATTGGCGAGTGGTGTGCTTCGGGTAGATGATATTCCCCTCTTCGTCTTTCTTCGTGTGGATGTGACACGGCATATCCATCACATCGTTCCCTTCTTTATCCTTTACCTTCTTAGGGTTCCAGGATCCTTTTGGTTTCCCTTTAAACTTTCCTTGAGTCACGGCCAGAGCCTCTCTAGGAGCTGCCGGTTCAGCCTTCCGCTTCTGTTTCCGACTGGTGTTTCCCTTTTCCGACTGACTCGGCTTGTGCTTGCCGCTTTGGAGTCGGTCTTCTTCTTTGCCGTTGGCGTACTTGGTAGCAATCTCCATCATCCGACTCAAGGTCATGTCACCGGTTCGACCAAACTTCAAGCTCAATTCTCTGTTCTTGACGCCATCTTTAAAGGCGCAGACTGCCTGATGATCAGACACATTCTCCACAGTATGGTGCAAAGTGATCCATCTCTGAATATACTCTCTGAGAGTCTCATTGGTCTTCTGCACGCAGACTTGCAACTCCGTCAGTCCAGCCGGTCGCTTGCAAGTTCCTTCAAACGTTCTGATGAACACTCGGGACAGATCTTCCCAAGTGTAAACGCTGCTAGGAGGTAATTGAGTCAACCATGCCCTGGCAGAACCTTCCATCATGAGGGGCAAATGCTTCATGGCCACCTCGTCGTTCCCACCACCAATCTGAACCGCCACTCGGTAGTCCTCAAGCCAAGTTTCAGGCTTAGACTCACCAGTGAACTTGCTGACTCCTGTTGCCAACCTGAAATTGGGAGGGATAACTGCGGCTCTGATAGCTCTGCTGAAACATTCAGGACCAGAAACATGCACTCGACTGCTTGTGGGCGCATCTCTGTAGAGTCCGCCTCGATGGGCTCTGTTCTGGTCGACCAAACCTTGCACGATAATGGATCGCGCGTCGAAGCCCGGTTCTCTGGGGTCGACTGGAACTCTTCGCCCCATACTGAACTGACGCCTGTCATCTTGCTGCCGAGGAGCGTAAGACCCACCCCTCGGAGGGGAATTGGGCACTCGACGCCTATCATCTCGGTCGAGTCGGTCACCATATTGGTCTCGCCGATTCTCGCTCCCTTCACGCCGCGGAGGCGATCTGGGACTGTGAGCCGACTGAACCGTATTCGCAGCGACGGATCGACTGTGAATTCTGTTGCGCGACTGCGACACGGCCGAATTCTGGTCTCCTGCTGCCCGGAGCAGATCCCTGATCTGCATCAAGCCTCTGCCAGCTTCCGACTGAGAGGGTTGGATGGACTCTGCTATACGGGTCGCAGCTGCTAAATTCTGGATTGGGGTTCGATATACCTGAGTCGGCGGGAAGAGTTGACGTCGACTGGTGTCGGGAATTCGTTGCCGCGCGCGCTCGTCGAGTGCTCGCTGAAGATTCTCCAGTCGAGTGCGTTCGGCCAAATTGGCCAAACGTACCTCCTCCAAGGCGCGAGCCTCGGGGTTTCTCCTGCGATGGGAGTACGCAGAACATCCACGTTCCTGCGGCGAAGTTCCTCTCTTTGTAGAGAGTCGAGTGGCTCAGGCTGGTACTCTTCGTGGTCTCGTGCGGGGTCGCCTCCGTCGCCTGCTCCACCATCACGGGCGAAGCCAGGGGGACTGCGGGGCCCGTCGACCATCAGAATTTCTGCCGCTGGATCACTGCTATCGCACTCGGATGCGGTCTCTACGGAACCAGTCGACAGATCGAACAGGCCGTAGAGAGATTTGTCGGGCTCGATTGCCGCAACTTGGGTGGTGGCCGTCTGGCGAGCCACCGCGTGCCTCACCCACCGCTGAATCCTCGACCGGCCCGAGCGCTTGCGCTGACGGGAGACCGGGAGGGTGGTCGATGGGGATGTCGACCGATACGGGGTCGACGGTTGCCGCAGCAGAACGCCGCGGACACATGCGCGAAAATGTGTCGCGCCGCGGACGGGGAGCGCATCAACGTCGAGTGGAGCCTCCTGGAGCCAGGCAGAGTCGTCGGCGATGAAGGTGAGAGCGCTGAGACGGATCTCTCGACCCTCGACCAAAAATCCAGCAGCCACCATGATGAAAGTACTCGGAAGAATCGCAACTTTTCCACAAAATTGCTAAAACACCTGCCCCACGGTGGGCGCCAACTGTCGTGGTTCTAAGCCTGACAGTAGAGTGGGGGGTAGGTATGGAGAGGCAAGGTCCTAGCTATGGAGAGGTTGTAAACACAAGAGATGTACGAGTTCAGGCCCTTCTCGGAGGAAGTAAAAGCCCTACATCTCGGAGCCCAGAGGCGGTCGAGTGGATTATGTGTATATGAGTTACAAGGTGCCGAACCCCACTACCTGTGGAGGGGGGTGGCTTATATAGAGTGCGCTAGGACCCCTGCCAGCCCACGTAGGAGAGGGTTTAAGGTGAGTTAAGTCTGGGGCGTTACTGGTAACGCCCCACATAAAGTGTCTTTACTATCATAAAGTCTACTTAATTACAGGCCGTTGCAGTGCAGAGTGCCTGTTGACCTTCTGGTGGTCGAGTGAGTCTTCGTGGTCGAGTCCTTCAAGTCAGTCGAGTGAGTCCCTCGTTGGTCGACTGGAAGGTGACCTCTTCTAAGGGTGTCTTTGGGCAGGGTACTTAGATCAGGTCTGTGACCCTACCCTAGGTACATGACCCCATCAGTGACCTTGGGTAGGACGTATAGGTCGAGCCTATGACCCTACCCCGGGTCTGTATCCTCATCAGTTACCAATGGAGCTGAGCGCATTGGAGTCCTTGGCGGTGGCCATGACACCCTCACTACCACCGCCAGAATCCTGCCAGTCGCCTGCCTTTGCGAAAAGTGGAGACTTGGTTGATTCTATCATTGCCTCATCTATGGCCATTGGGCATGTGGCGTCTTTGAGTTGCGAGGTTGATGCGATAGGTATGTTGGCACCTAACTCTGAGGCTCTATCATGTGAGCAATTGGTGACGCCTGAGTCCATCATGTCAGTGGTACCTTTGACTGATGATGTTGAGGCGGTTGGTATGTTGGCGCCCGATCCTTCGGAGCCCAACCAGCCGCTCACCTCTGTGGAGCGTGGAGGTTCCGATGTTGCAGTCACCCACCAACATGTGACCGTTGGGCAGGTTTCTGCGCGTGACAAGGTCAATGAGATTGTTCGAGATAGAACTTCATTGCTTGCTCAAACGTTTGGAGAGGGTGAGACCTAGATGTGTCAAGGCAAATGTGGAGGAGGCTCTCAGGAGCAAAGGAAAGAAGAGTGACGCCACAGGAAACGTCCGCAGCTGCTTGAAGGATGGTTATCAGTCTCTTGGGTTGTCCTTATGGTCTGACTTGTCTTCATGGATTTGGTGGTGCCTGTGGTCTTGGCCGAGTTACTCTTGTTCGGGTGTCTTTGTGATGTAGCAGTGTGGGGGCTGGTGGACGTTAGGTGTTGGGTATGGTTGTCAGGTGATACGTCTCCAACGTATCTATAATTTTTGATTGCTCCATGCTACTTTATCTACTGTTTTGGACTATATTGGGCTTTATTTCCCACTTTTATATTATTTTTGGGACTAACCTATTAACCGGAGGCCTAGCCCAGAATTGCTGTTTTTTTTGCCTATTTCAGTGTTTCGAAGAAATAGAATATCAAACGGAGTCCAAATGGAATGAAACCTTCAGGAACGTGATTTTCTCACCGAACGTGATCCAGGAGACTTGGACCCTACTCCAAGAAGTGCCAAAGGCGGTCACGAGGGTGGAGGGCACGCCCCCCTACCTTGTGGGCCCTCTGTTGCTCCACCGACGTACTCCTTCCTCCTATATATACCTACGTATCCCCAAACGATCAGAACAGGAGCCAAAAACCTAATTCCACCGCCGCAACCTTCTATATCCACGAGATCCCATCTTGGGGCCTGTTCCGGAGCTCCGCCGGAGGGGGCATCCACCACGGAGGGCTTCTACATCAACACCATAGCCCCTCCGATGAAGTGTGAGTAGTTTACTTCAGACCTTCGGGTCCATAGCTAGTAGCTAGATGGCTTCTTCTCTCTTTTTGGATCTCAATACAATGTTCTTCCCCTCTCTCGTGGAGATCTATTTGATGTAATCTTCTTTTTGCGGTGTGTTTGTTGAGACTGATGAATTGTGGGTTTATGATCCAGTATTATCTATGGAAAATATTTGAATCTTCTCTGAATTCTTTTATGTATGATTGAGTTATCCTTGCAAGTCTCTTCGAATTATCCTTTTTGGTTTGGCCAACTAGATTGGTAGTTCTTGCAATGGGAGAAGTGCTTAGCTTTGGGTTCAATCTTGCGGTGTTCTTACCCAGTGACAGAAAGGGTTGCAAGACATGTATTGTATTGTTGCCATCGAGGATAACAAGATGGTTTTTTTATCATATTGCATGAATTTATCCCTCTACATCATGTCATTTTGCTTAAGGCGTTACTCTGTTTTTAACTTAATACTCTAGATGCATGCTGGATAGCGGTCGATGAGTGGAGTAATAGTAGTAGATGCAGAATCATTTCGATCTACTTGTCTCGGACGTGATGCCTATATACATGATCATAACCTAGATATACTCATAACTATGCTCAGTTCTGTCAATTGCTCAACAGTAATTTGTTCACCCACCATAGAATATCTATGCTCTTGAGAGAAGCCACTAGTGAAACCTATGGCCCCCGGGTCTATTCTCATCATATCAATCTCTATCGCTTTATTACTTGCTTTGTTTTTACTTTCCCTTTTACTTTTCAGTTTGCATCTATCTATCAAAAATACCAAAAATATTATTTATCATCTCTATCAGATCTCACCCTCGTAAGTGACCGTGAAAGGGATTGACAACCCCTAATCGCGTTGGTTGCGAGTAGCTATCGTTTTGTGTAGGTACGAGGGACTTGTGCGTGGTCTCCTACTGGATTGATACCTTGGTTCTCAAAAACTGAGGGAAATACTTACGCTACTTTGCTGCATCATCCTATCCTCTTCAGGGAAATCCAACGCAGTGCTCAAGAGGTAGCAAGAAGAATTTCTGGCGCCGTTGCCAGGGAGGCTCACGCAAGCAAGTCGACTATACCAAGTACCCATCGCAATCCCTATCTCTCGCATTACATTATTTGCCATTTGCCTCTCGTTTTCCTCTCCCCCACTTCACCCTTGCCGTTTTATTCGCCCTCTCTTTCCCAATCTCCTCCTCTCTTTCCCGTTTGCTTTTTCCTCGTCCGTTTGTTTGCCCGTGTGTCCGCTTGCTTATCGTTATGTCCAATTCCTTATCCACTCCTATGTCTTCCGAGTTTGAAGTCCTTCACTTCAAGCAAAGGCAGGGAGAAAACTTAAAAGATGCTTGGTATAGGATGATGGAATCTTATCGTAAGTGCACCCTAGAGGTGAACTTCAGAATTCTTCTTCGCAATTTTTATGTTGGGTTAAATATGACGCATAGACAACTCTTGGATTGCATTGCCAAGGGAAATTTTATTGAGATTGATCCCAGTATTGCGCACGAAATTATAGAGGGAATAGTGGGAACATTACCCCAAAAGGGAGGATCTCATCCTACCCAAGAAGAAACCCAAGTGTTTGAAAAGATTTGCGAAGTAACAAAAAATTTACAAAAGTCTCTTGAGCCTCTTAAAAGTGTTAGCGGAAATCTTCACCGCATGAATATGTTGATTACTCTTTGTAATAAGCGGTTGGATTCTTTAGATCTAAAAATTTCCGAGTATGAAGGGAAGCGGAAAGAACCCCCTGGATTCGAGCATGACTCCGCTAAAAAAAATGAAAATTAAAGATGGCAATACCTAGATCTATCCTTGCTTTTATGCCTAGCTAGGGGCGTTAAACGATAGCGCTTGTTGGGAGGCAACCCAATTTTATTTTGTGTTTTTTGTTTTTGCTTCTGTTTAGGAATAAATAATCCATCTAGCTTCTGTTTGGATGTGGTTTTATCTTTTAATTAGTGTTTGTGCCAAGTAGAACCTATAGGATACCCTACGATGATAGTTGATTTGATTCTGCTGAAAAACAGAAACTTTGCACGCACGAATATAATTTTGTTAAATCGCACAAACGTGCTTTTGAGTTTATTACTTTTTCTTATGTTCAATAAACAAATTGTCCAGGACTTCCTATTTTGGTAGAATTTTTAGAGTTCCAGAAGTTTGCGTTAGTTACAGATTTGTACAGACTGTTCTGTTTTTGACAGATTCTGTTTTGTGGGTGTTGTTTGCTTATTTTGATGAATCTATGGCTAGTAAATTAGTTTATAATCCATAGAGAAGTTGGAATACAGTAGGTTTAACACCAAAATAAATCAAGAATGAGTTCATTACAGTACCTTAAGTAGTTCTTTGTTTTCTTTCTCTAACGGAGATCACGAGATTTCTGTTGAGTTTTGTGTTGTGAAGTTTTTTCAAGTTTTGGGTGAATTCTTTTGATGGATTATGGAACAAGGAGTGGCAAGAGCATAAGCTTGGGGATGCCCATGGCACCCCCAAGATAATCATAGGACACCAAAAATTCAAAGCTTGGGGATGCCCCGGAAGGCATCCCCTCTTTTGTCTACTTCCATCGGTAATTTACTTGGAGCTATATTTTTATTCACCATATGATATGTGTTTTGCTTGGAGCATCTTGTATTATTTGCGTCTTTGCTTGTTTGTTTACCACAATCATCCTTGCTGTATACACCTTTTGAGAGAGCCATACATGAATTGGAATTTGCTAGAATACTCTATGTGCTTCACTTATATCTTTTGAGCTTGATACTTTTGCTCATAGTGCTTCACTTATATCTTTTGAGCTTGATAGTTTTGCTCATAGTGCTTTACTTATATCTTTTGAGCTTGATAATTTTTGCTCTAGTGCTTCACTTAAATCTTTTAGAGCACGGTGGTGGATTTGTTTTAAAGAAACTATTGATCTCTCATGCTTCACTTAGATTATTTTGAGAGTCAATAATAGCATGGTAATTTGCTTAATGTTAATATACTTGGTGTTCAAGATATGTGAAATTTTCTTTTGAGTGAATTGAATACTAAGATAAGTTTGATGCTTGATAATTGTTTTGAGATATGGAGGTGATAATATCAAAGTCGTCTAGTTGAGTAATTATGAATTTGAGAAATGCTTGTGTTGAAGTTTGCAAGTCCCGTAGCATGCACGTATGGTTAAAGTTGTGTAACAAATTTGAAACATTAAGTGTACCTGGCTTGTGCATCCTTATGAGTGGTGGTCGGGGACGAGCGATGGTCTTTTCCTACCAATCTATCCCCCTAGGAGCATGTGCGTAGTACTTGATTTTTGATGACTTCTAAATTTTTGCAATAAGTATATGAGTTCTTTTGACTAATGTTGAGTCCATGGATTATACGCACTCTCACCTTTCCACCTTTGCTAGCCTCTTCGGTACTGTGCATTGCCCTTTCTCACCTTGAGAGTTGGCGCAAACTTCGCCGGTGCATCCAAACCCCATGATACGATACGCTCTATCACACATAAACCTCCTTTTATCTTCCTCAAAACAGCCACCATACCTACCTATCATGGCATTTCCATATCCATTCCAAGATATATTGCCATGCAACTTCCATCATCTTCATCATGACATACATTACTTTTGTCATATTGCCATTGCATGATCATGTAGTTGACATCGTATTTGTGGCAAAGCCACCATGCATTATTTTTCATACGTGTCACTCTTGATTCATTGCACCATCCCGGTACACCGCCGGAGGCATTCATATAGAGTCATATCCTGTTCTAAGTTTCGAGTTGTAATCCTTATGTTGTAATCAATAGAAGTGTGATGATCATCATTATTAGAGCATTGCCCAAAAAAAGAAAAAAAGGAAAGGCCAAAAAAAAAGGGAAGGCCCAATAAATAAATAAAAAGGGCAATGCTACTATCTCTTTTTCCACACTTGTGCTTCAAAGTAGCACCTTGTTCTTCATGTAGTGAGTCTCATATATTGTGCTTCAAAGTAGCACCTTGTTCTTCATGTAGTGAGTCTCATAAGTTGTCTTTTTATACTAGTGGGAATTTTTCATTATAGAACTTGGCTTGTATATTCCTACGATGGGCTTCCTCAAATGCCCTAGGTCTTCATGAGCAAGCAAGTTGGATGCACATCCACTAGTTTTCTTTTGTTGAGCATTCATAGCTCTAGTGCATCCGTTGCATGGCAATCCCTACTCCTCATGTTGACATCAACTGATGGGCATCTCCATAGCCCATTGATTATCCTCGTCAATGTGAGACTTTATCCTTTTTTGTCTTCTCCACACAATCCCCATCATCATATTCTATTCCACCCATAGTGCTATATCCATGGCTCACGCTCATGTATTGCGTGAAGGATGAAAAAGTTTGATATTATTTAAGTATGAAACAATTGCTTGGCTTGTCATCGGGGGTATAGAAGTTGGGAACATCTTTGTGTGACGAAAATGAAGCATAGCCTAACTATATGATTTTGTAGGGATGAACTTTCTTTTGCCATGTTATTTTGAGAAGACATGATTGCTTTGATTAGTATGCTTGAAGTATTATTATTTTTGTGTCAATATGAACTTTTGTCTCGAATCTTTCGGATCTGAATATTCATATCACAATTAAGAAGATTTACATTGAAATTATGCCAAAGTATCACTCCGCATCAAAAATTCTTTTTTTATCATTTACCTACTCAAGGATGAGCAGGAATTAAGCTTGGGGATGCCTGATACGTCTCCAACGTATCTATAGTTTTTGATTTCTCCATGCTAATTTATCTACTGTTTTGGACTATATTGGGCTTTATTTTCCACTTTTATATTATATTTGGGACTAACCTATTAACCGGAGGCCCATCCCAGAATTGCTGTTTTTTGCCTATTTCAGTGTTTCGAAGAAACGGAATATCAAACGGAGTCCAAACGGAATGAAATCTTCGGGAACGTGATTTTCTCACCGTACGTGATCCAGGAGACTTGGACCCTACTCCAAGAAGTGCCAGAGGCTGTCATGAGGGTGGAGGGCGCCCCCCTGGGCGCGCCCCCCTACCTCGTGGGCCCTCTGTTGCTCCACCGACGTACCCCTTCGTCCTATATATACCTACGTATCCCCAAACGATCAGAACAGGAGCCAAAAACCTAATTCCAACGCCGCAACCTTCTGTATCCACGAGATCCCATCTTGGGGCCTGTCCCAGAGCTCCGCCGGAGGGGGCATCCACCATGGAGGGCTTCTACATCAACACCATAGCCCCTCTGATGAAGTGTGAGTAGTTTACTTCAGACCTTCGGGTCCATAGCTAGTAGCTAGATGGCTTCTTCTCTCTTTTTGGATCTCAATACAATGTTCTCCCCCTCTCTCGTGGAGATCTATTCGATGTAATCTTCTTTTTGCGGTGTGTTTGTTGAGACCGATGAATTGTGGGTTTATGATCCAGTATTATCTATGGAAAATATTTGAATCTTCTCTGAATTCTTTTATGTATGATTGAGTTATCTTTGCAAGTCTCTTCGAATTAAACTTTTTGGTTTGGCCAACTAGATTGGTAGTTCTTGCAATGGGAGAAGTGCTTAGCTTTGGGTTCAATCTTGCGGTGTTCTTACCCAGTGACAGAAAGGGTTGCAAGGCACGTATTGTATTGTTGCCATCGAGGATAACAAGATAGGGTTTTTATCATATTGCATCAATTTATCCCTCTACATCATGTCATCTTGCTTAAGGCGTTACTCTGTTTTTAACTTAATACTCTAGATGCATGCTGGATAGCGGTCGATGAGTGGAGTAATAGTAGTAGATGCAGAATCGTTTCGATCTACTTGTCTCGGACGTGATGCCTATATACATGATCATAACCTAGATATACTCATAACTATGCTCAATTCTGTCAATTGCTCAACAGTAATTTGTTCACCCACCGTAGAATATCTATGCTCTTGAGAGAAGCCACTAGTGAAACCTATGGCCCCCAGGTCTATTCTCATCATATCAATCTCTATCTCTTTATTACTTGCTTTGTTTTTACTTTGCCTTTTACTTTTCACTTTGCATCTATCTATCAAAAATACCAAAAATATTATTTATCATCTCTATCAGATCTCACCCTCGTAAGTGACTGTGAAAGGGATTGACAACCCCTAATCGCGTTGGTTGCGAGTAGCTATCGTTTTGTGTAGGTACGAGGGACTTGTGCGTGGTCTCCTACTGGATTGATACCTTGGTTCTCAAAAACTGAGGGAAATACTTACGCTACTTTCCTGCATCATCCTCTCCTCTTCGGGGAAATCCAACGCAGTGCTCAAGAGGTAGCATCAGGCGATCATGTGCTTATGAGTTACATGTTGTGATAGTAGTCCACGTGTGGCTGGTCAGTATCGGTTTTCACCCAGATTTCTGTTAATTAGCTGTGCAATTCTCTTCTTCTTAATTAATCGATGAGATAAATCATTTGCCTTTGTTTCGAAAAAATAGGCTTGAAAGGTCGAAGCAAGGTAGGTCGTAATCCCCTCAGAGAGGAAAAAAGGGAAATTCCAGCAGTCGTATAGTGACCAACAACCTATTTGGTCCCTCAAAAGAACCGTCTGAGATATAGTATTTTATTGAAACTGAAAGTACCAATTAAATTAAAATTTAAAACATAATTTGTATGTAGAGCTCTCTACGGTAGCGAGAACCAGGAGTACCACTTAATTAGTGATTTCTCCATATCTCGCTCTTTGTGAGACAGTAGCTCACCTCGCCTCTGACGCGACGGCTAGCGGGCCGCCATGCGTATCATTTTTTTTACCAAGCTCAGTTGTTAGTCATGATTTGACATGCGTGCTAAAGGTTTGCCATGATCGTGACAACACATTTGCCATACCGAACGTCAAATTTGCCATGGCTAAAAAATCTACTGTCATATTTTTAACATTTTAGAAGAAAATCCCCCCCCCCCTAAAGAGAAGAAGTTCTAGTGGTCATAAGACCACAATCATTCCTAGTCCAACGAGCACCGACATTCTGGATCACCGGTGGCGGACAAGACGAGGATGGTCGCTGGCAGCGCAAACCCTAGTGTCATTGTCGCTATGTCGTCTCCTGCGGGGTGTGGGGTGGGTGGGAATGAGTTGGGATGGGGGCAAGGTGCTTGGCTAGCTTATATGGGAGGGTATTTCTCTCGCAAAAATTGTGAAGTATTAGGGATTCAGGGGTAGGGAGGACGTGTGATCAATCCAATGTGGTCACAGTTGCTCGGGGCAAGCTTTTCCTCTCACGTACAAAAAGAGTTGTCTGTTTGGTTGGGTTGCTGGCTTATAAGCGTGGGAAGCTAGTGTATATCTCAATGTAATCCATTGTCATATCCAGCTGTAGTGGTTTTAGGGGGGTGGGGGAAATGAGTGAATGACATAGCAACGACTATGATGATCAAGAGACGTCCAAGGATTAGTGGAGCATTAGTAGAAAAGATAAGCTTATTTGGCAAAAACCTCTAGGAAGGAGGGCTGGGCCTCGATTCGTCCCGCCGACGCTCTGCCATTGTACAACTGGTAATGTTAACGTGGTGGACCTCCTCGATGCAATCGTTTTTTAGAAACACGGTATAGATACAACCGCTTACATACACTCACCTTTATGAGAAATTGAGTCGGCAGATCTTGAGATTCATGAAGTCACTATAGATGTCTCGCTATTGACGGGAAAGTCATCTCCCACTGAATGAATGTTTCAACTTTATGAGACACATCTGTCCAACGTAGGGCTGGATGCCTAGTTGGTTGGGGTACAACCATCCTCTTAGCCATCCAACCTTAGGTTGGTTCTCCTTCCTCAATCCATTTGATACATCCAACGTGTCATCGATCTCTGTTTTAACGTGACAAGACCATGGATGTGTCACTACTCATGTTTCAACGTTGATACACTAGTTCATTTGCATTTATCCCATACCCAAGCAGCTCATGGCATTTTCAAGTGGTTCATGAAAACCCCTCCTCCGTGCATCCTCAGACATTTTTGAACATGGCCATGGACGACACCAATTTGTCCATCAAAACCCAAGTGCACAGCCATATACCCCATTTGTCCTCCTCCATTTTCAAGACACTTTGGAGCCAATTTTACATGATCACAAACTAGGTATAGTTCAAATTACATTGGACATTGTTCAAATTAAACATAGGACATAGTTCAAACATAATTAATCATAGACATATACTAAACCTTAACATAACCTAACGTCTAGTGAACGTGGGCCCGAAGTTGAGGTGAAGCTGGAACAATCGGGCGGCCACTGCCGCCATCATCGTCCCCATGACATGTCCAACAGGCTGCAATGCGATGTTTTCATAGGGCTTCAGCCTTACCAATGTGCTCTTCGAATCCCTGACATGCTTTGAGGCGACGATGCCCTTCTCCCGCATCGCAGCCTCGATGCGTGTTCATAGTCTGGAGCCGATGACGTGGTCCTAGGCATCGTGGGGTGGCGACTATTTGGACCAGAACCCGTGAGCAGCCACGCCGTCCACAACTATGCACGCCTTTCGCCATGGACCACCTCCCTAGTGTGGACATGACAGTGGCAGCCTTGCGGAGGGGCCAACATGTCTAGGATGACCTGAAGGGCATCTCCAACGTCGACCCTCAAAGCGCCCACGTCCGTCCGGACTCAGTTGTCCGGACCACGGAAACCATCCAACTCGGTCATCTATTGGTCCGCTGCGTAGTCCGGACCATGAGTTTCCAGCAAACTGGAACTAAACATGGGGGGGGGGGTTACGAGAGTCTGGACACGAGAAACGTCGCTCTCTGACCCCTGTGGCCCACCCAAAAGGAAGGCGGAGCCCGCACTTTCGTAGCAGCCCTCATTGTTTCAGCGCCAAAATCCCCCACACACTCTTCTTCCAGTCCTCGTTGCTTGCCACCCAATTCACACCCTTTTCTCCCACCCTCTCCTTCCTTTCGCTGCCAATGCATGGAACCTTCTGAGAACCTAACGAAGGTGCCGTAGTATCCGAGCATCACACTCGCCCGGAAGATCAGCTCGGCTATGCGCTAAACTTTCCGCATCAAAGCGAAGTCCGCAGAGGAGGAGAAGCTTAAGAAGCGAATGGCTGCCGATAGGCGTGGTGGAGGCGTTGGGCATGGTGGTCGTGGAGGATGTGGCGGACATGGCAGACACTGCCAGACGGGCGTGCCTGGTAACCCACAAGTATAGGGGATCGCAACAGTTTTCAAGGGTAGAGTATTCAACCCAAATTTATAGATTTGACACAAGGGGAGACAAAGAATATTTGCAAGTATTAGCATCTGAGTCATCAATTCAACCACACCTGGAGATTAATTACCTGCAACAATATGATTAGTAGCACAGTAATATGATAGTTTTGATAGTAGCAGTAGTAACACTAGTAGTAACGAAACAGTGATAGCAATGATTTTGTAACAAGTGTAACAGTAGCAATAGTAACTTAGCAAGAACAATATGTGAAACTCATAGGCATTGGATCAGTGAATTCGTTGGATGATATTCATCATATAATAGTCATAACCTAGGGCGATACGGCACTAGCTCTAGTTCATAAATATAATGTAGGCATGTATTCCGTAAATAGTCATACGTGCTTATGGAAAGAACTTGCATGACATCTTTTGTCCTACCCTCCCATGGTAGCGGGGTCCATAAGGAAACAAAGGGATATTAAGGCCTCCTTTTAATAGAGAACCGGAACAAAGCATTAGCACATAGTGAACATGAACTCCTCAAATGACGGTCATCATTGGAAAGTATCCTGAATACTGTCACTCCAGGGTTTACAGATCATAGCACATAATAGGTGACTATAACTTGCAAGATCGGATCTAGAACATAGATATAATGGTGATAACATAAATGGTACAGATCTGAAATCATGGCACTCGGGCCCAAAGTGACAAGCATTAAGCATGGCAAAGTCATAGCAACATAATCTCAGAACATAATGGATACTAGGGATCAAGCCCCAACAAAACTAACTCAATCACATGATGAATCTCATCCAACTCCCTCACTGACCAGCGAGCCTACGAAGGAATTACTCACTCCCGGTGAGGAGCGTCATGGAATTGGCGATGGGGAAGGGTTGGTGATGACGAAGATCGAAGATTCCTCTCTCCGGAGCCCCAAACGGACTCCAAATTTGGCCTCTCGATGAAGAAGAGGAGGCGGTGGCGGCTCCATATCGTGAAATGTGATAGTTCTTTTCTCCCTGATATTTTTTTCTAAAAATAGGATTTTATAGCGCCGGTGATAGGGTCAGCGGGGCCACCAGGTGGGCACAATCCACTTGGGCGCGCCAGGAGGGGGGCGCGCCCTGGTGGGTTGTGCTCACCTTGCCCCCCCATCCTATGGTTCTTGGCTCCAGTATTGTTCTTTTATTCCATAAAAATCTCCAAAAAGTTTCTTTCCATTCCGAGAACTTTTATTTCTTCACAAAAACAACAACATGATAGTTCTACTAAAAACAGCGTCAGTCCGGGTTAGTTTCATTCAAATCATGCAAATTAGAGTCCAAAACAAGAGTAAAAGTGTTAGGAAAAGTAGATACGACGGAGATGTATCAACTCCTGCAAGCTTAAACCTTTGCTTGTCCTCAAGCAATTCAGTTGATAAACTGAAAGTGAAAAGAAAAACTTTTACGAACTCTTTTGCTCTTGTTTACATAAATAAGCTTAAGTAGCACCCAGGTTTTCAACAAAGATTATGACTAACCATGTCAACAATAACTCTTAAAAAATATATTAACTCATATCAATGGCATAATCAACTAGCGAGCAATAATAAGATATCTCAAATGACAACACTTTGTCAAAACAACCATGATATAATATGACAACTGTGGTATCTCACTAGCCCTTTCTGAGACCACAAAACATAAATGCAGAGCATCTCCAAAGTTAAAGCAGCGACTAAACATTGTAATTCATGGTAGAAAAGATCCAATCATAATGCACCCAACATTAACTATACACAATGCATGAGGATGACAATAGTGCTCTTAGATCTAGTGCTTATTTGAGAAGGTGATGACTCAACATAAAAGTAAATAGATAGTCCCTTCGCAGAGGGAAGCAGGGATTTGCAGCGATGCCAGAGCTCAGGTTTTTAAAACAGAGATAAATGAAATTTTGAGAAATGCATCCTTCCCGTTTAATTCGCGGCCATTAGTTATTGATATCTTCCATGCTAAACACATTAGTGGCGGTTCCCAAGCTATAAAAGTAAAGGTTTACTCCCCCTCCACCAACAAACACACTCCACGGCTAGCCGAATCCACGGGTACCGTCCATACCAACGTCATTCCTGGGGGAGTTTTGTTTAATTATTTGCAATTTGAATTCGGGACTAGGAACCCCTATTACTGCCCCTCTCGTGCAAGGACGAGTGAATAAACACTCATCATGAGAATAACCCACTTAACACGGAAGATACCGACTACCTCCTATCGCTCTATGAACAATCCAGGCACACAAAATGGAATGTTTATTTGAAATTTTAGAGGTGGCACATGCAAATTTACTTAGAATGGCAGGGTAATACCGCATATAGGTAGGTATGGTGGACTCATTCGGAATAACTTGGGTCTTAGGATTTTGATGCACAAGCAGTATTCCCACTTAGTACAGGCGAAGGCTAGCAAATAGGTTGAGAAGCGGCCAGCTAGAGAGCGAAAATGGTCATTATAATGCATTATGCATAAGTAACATTGGATACTAGCATGAGTAGGATATGAACACCATGAACATAATTACCATAGAGGCTATCTTGGTTTTGATTCAATTACATGCATGAACATGTACTAATCAAGCCACTCAAACATTCAGAGGAGGATACCACATCACAATCATTTTAATGCATGTTGACATCCAAGATAAATCATTATCCACTCCTAGCTACTTAAGCATGGCATGAGAAATTATAATATCTAATTTTCATTCCAAACATGTTCGATCATAATAGGCTGAATCATGGATACTAGGTTAAACATATTTACAAAACAGAACAAGTTGAGTTCATACTCGTTTCTCTCTGCCACAACCAATTCATCAAATATCGTCATTATTTCCTTTCACTTGCACGGCCGAATGATATGAAAATAATAATAGTGCAAGAGTGTCGTGGACTTAGCTGGAATCTGCAAACATTTTATTCAAGAGGAGAAGACAAGGTAATATGGCTCTTTGTTAGATCAACAATAATACATATGGCAGCCACTCAACATTTTCATCGTGGTCTTCTCTTCGGTACGACTCAATAAAAAGAAAAAAAATTCAGAGAGACAAACTGAAATATTTTTGGAGTTTATAGTTTTTCTTGAAGAAAGCAAACTAAAGAAAAAGGAAAAGAAAAACGAGAAAAACTATTTACACGGGAAAGCTCCCAGCAAGCAAAAGAAGAACAAGGAAATCTTTTTGGGTTTTATTTTTAAATACAACAACTAATTAAACTAGAAAGAAAACCTAAAAAGAAGCAAGAAATATTTTTTGGATTTTCTCAAAGTTTTTCAAAAACACAAAAAAAGCAAGAAAATAAATCTAGCATGGATGGTACAATGAAAAAGTGTGAACACCGACAACTGGAATGCAATGTGTGAACATGAATGTAATGTTGGGGGAAATACGTACTCCCCTAAGCTTAGGATTTTGGCCTAGCTTTGGTAATCACCGCTCGCGACCTGCGTAATAATCAGAGTGATAGCTCACGGAGGCTCTTGGTGCAGATTCCTCGGCCCGTCGAGCACCCACAACATCTGATGTGTGCGCGGGCCTCACTCTCAAGAATAGAATATCTTCCTTTGCTGTGAAAATCAAAGTGAGCAGGCGCACGCAAAAAGATATGCACAAAGGAAACTTTTTTGAACAATAGGGTATATATATAATCATTGATTTCACCCTTAAGGAACTTGTCGGTGTCAAAACCGGCGGATCTCGGGTAGGGGGTCCCGAACTGTGCGTCTAGGCGGATGGTAACAGGAGACAAGGGACACGATGTTTTTACCCAGGTTCGGGCCCTCTCGATGGAGGTAAAACCCTACTCCTGCTTGATTAATATTAATGATATGGGTAGTACAAGAGTAGATCTACCACGAGATCAGAGAGGCTAAACCCTAGAAGCTAGCCTATGGTATGATTGTTGTTTGTCCTACGAACTAAAACCCTCCGGCTTATATAGGCACCGAAGAGGGTTAGGGTTACACAGAGTTGGTTACAATGGTAGGAGATCTACATATCCGTATCGCCAAGCTTGCCTTCCACGCCAAGGAAAGTCCCATCCGGACACGGGACGAAGTCTTCAATCTTGTATCTTCATAGTCCAGGAGTCCGGCCAAAGGTGATAGTTCGGCTATCCGGACACCCCCTAATCCAGGACTCCCTCAGTAGCCCCTGAACCAGGCTTCAATGATGATGAGTCCGGCGCGCATATTGTCTTCGGCATTGCAAGGCGGGTTCCTCCTCCAAAAACTTCATACAAGATTTTGAACACAAGGATAGTGTCTGACTCTGCAAAATAAGTTCCACATACCATCGTAGAGAGAATAATATTTACACAACTTCAATCTGCTGACGTATTCCGTGGCGTGGCATCACACCACGGCCAAGCCTTTATTCAAATCGTTTTTACTGTTTCACCTCAGCGCGTTTAGCGAGGCGGTTTCCTTGGCATGTCTTGTCAAAGCAGAGATCGTGTCCCCTTATTCCAGGATTCTCATTAATATGGGCGTGGGTAACCCAGTCGTGCCTGTTGGTATGTCTCCTCTATCGAAGGCGAGTCCCGAACAGTCACGGGGAAGGCTCTTGGTATTCAACCTCTTTATAAAGAGACCAAGGCTCCACTCCCTTCTTTCGATCTCAATCGAATCTGCCCTCGCCTTGAGTTCCAACACCCAAAGCTCCAAATTCAGGTGCTTCGGACCTTCGATGATGTCCGGCTCCGACCTGCAAGGCCGGTGGATGCCTTCCTCCATTACGAAAGAAGATGTGCTAAAGCTAAGAGATGCCAGGTATCTAACCGGCAAAATTTTGCATAGGTTGCCTACCCAAGGGCAGGTTATTCCCACTCCCAAGCCTGGTGAAAGCATGGTGTTCGCGTCTCACTTCCTTCGGGGGCTAGGCTTCCCGATGGACCCCTTCGTGATGGGGCTCATGTTTTACTATGGGTTGGAATTTCATGACTTGGATCCGGAGTCCATCCTCCACATCTCATCGTTCATTGTCGTATGCGAAGCCTTCCTCCGCATTACCCCTCACTTCGGATTGTGGCTCAAGACCTTCAAGGTGGAGCCGAAGATGATCAAGGGGCAGCAGGCAGAGTGCGGAGGGGCTGTTATAAGCAAAAATGCTGATGCTCTGTGGCCCGAGGGCTCTTTTCAAGAGGAGCTCAGCCTATGGCAACAAGAGTGGTTTTATATCACAGCTCCCAGGGGCACCAAATGGGTGGCGCCACCTGCCTTTCGCTCGGGTCCTCCACCGCGGCTGGCGTCATGGGTTAATAAAGGACTTGACTGGGGGCCGTCCAAGGACGTGCCCTTGCTGCAGGGCCGCATTCAAGATCTCCTAGAGAGAGAGAGATCACTCTGGTCATAGTAGCGCAGGTCATGCTGATTCGTCGTACCCTGCCCTGCAAACGTCGCCCCCTCCGCCTGTGGGAATTTAACCCAGAGGGACCACGAGCTCTCCAACATTTTATGGGCGCGACGCCCGTGGAGATGTACAAGCTTTTCTTCGGATCACAAGCGATGTGTCCGGACTTGACCGAGGACGCAGGTCTGAACTGCAATCGCCTGGATACTCAAGTAAGTAGCCCTGTACCCGGACACGCTATCCCATATTTATCATGAATTCGCCCTCAAAAGAGTTGTCCCTTGAATAGGAGTGGATAGCGAAAGCAAAGTTAATCAGGTGTCCGGCCCCCCTCCCTGAGACCACGTTGGATCCCGTGTTAACCAGGATGCTGGAGGTTGCGCCTTCAGAAGAAGGTGAAGGGTGAACAAGGAAGCTACCACCTCCACGAAGGAGGCTACCGGGAAAGGAGGAATCGAGAATCCCTCCATCCAAGGGAAGAAGAGGACCGCCTCTGAAGACCCGGAGACCATCGTCTCAAAGCGGGGGAAGAAATCTTCATCAGAGGGTCCTGCGCCGAGAGATGCCTCGGCCGCATTATGCCCCCAAGGGGATCAGCCCTCCACCGAGCCGTAAGTAAAAAAGGGGAGTTTTTAAAATAAAGGATATCCCTGCCCTATTTCTGATGAAGATAACCGAAGTTTTACCTTGTAGTTCGGATCTCAGCCTTTCTCAGCAGAGCTCATCTTTGGCGGATCTTCGTTCGGAGATGATAGAGAGCGAAACGCCTCCCCCTGCCGTATCGTCTTGCGAGGCGGGTGACCCTGAGGTGTCGTCGCAGAGGGTTTCTTCGAGTCTGGCGGGGCCGGAAGGTGGTCATATTTCCCCTCAAAGCCCTCCGCGTCCGGCCTTCGAAAAAGGCCATCGGATGAGTCCAGCACCACCTGGTGTACGATTGGAGGAGCTGGAGGATCTGCTCGGGCGAGTGTCTATCTCGGAAGATCACCGTGCGTTAATGGGTACGGTGATTGAAAGGATTTCATCCGCTGAGAGCGGATTGCACGAAGCCGTTAGAAGTTTACTGACAGGTTTTGAGGTACGCAAAATGATGTACCTTCTGACAGTTCCGCATATAAAATGCGCCCTGTGTAGATAGTAGCCCCTGAGGCTCGGTGTGTTGTCAAAAATGACAGTGCGCCGAGGATCATAATCCCAGGTATAATGTGTCGCCCTTCCTATGCAGGTGGCGAAGGGTCCGGTGGCTAGCCGGACTGATGAATTTCCCGAACTAAAGCGGCAACTTGACGTGGCGGATGCCGACATCACGCTTGTCAATAGGCGACTTGACGAGTCACAAGGTATGCAATTTCTCTGTGGACACCTGGTAAGGGAGCCTGATGCCCATGCCTTACAACATGTATGCTTGATGCAGATGGTGCCGCTGCCATGGAGAACCTTCGGGCGGAGCTCGCCCGAGCCAGGGAGCAGGCCAGAAAGAGTGATGCGGCTGCCTTAAAGGCGGCCGAAGAGCTAAAAGCCGAACATGCTGCTCACTGCCGAAGCAAGAAAGAAATGGCCGAGATGGCCGTGAAGTTGAAGAATGCTGCCGACCGCTACAAGCTTCTTTAAAAAGAAGATCAAGCGGTGCAAGAGGACCTAAATAAGGCCAATACCGAGGCTGGGGATGCTCGCTCTGCGATGAGAGCTAAGAAGGAAGAGTTGCGTCAGGCCGGAGATATCGCGGCTGGAAAGCCCTTTCTGCTGCGGAGGAAATTCATGGATCCTAATTATGCTCAGTTGGACCGGCTGTGGAGTGCGGAGGATGCTTATCTAGACTTGGCGGCAAGTGCCGCGGACACGGCCGAACACTTCTGAGAGCAAAAAGATCACGAAATGGAAAGGGTTTTTTGGTCGCAGTTCCATAATCCAGAGCGCCCACTTCCATTAACCGATCGCTTGGCCGAATGAGCGGAGCTGAATAGGTTATCCGGACTTGCCATGAAGGATGTCGTGAGTCTTTTGTGGTCGAAAAGGCCCGAGCCGAAGAGTTATCTTGGCTTGGTACTGCAGTTCCTTGGTGCGGTGTCGCACATCAATGCAATGAGGCGGTCGGCATGCATAGAGGGTGCGCGGATGGCTCTTGCCCGTCTCAAGACATACTAGGCGGAGATGAAGGCCACCGATGTTGCATCCCAAGATTCGGACGGAAGCCGAGTACCTGTCGAGCACTATTTTCAAGAAGTTCTGCAGGGCGCTCGTTTAATAGAGATGCAGTGCTCGAAGGATATTATGTTTGAATAACATGTATTATTGTGAAACAATGTATCGATGGAATATAAAAGCTTTTTATACTTGTGCCTTTCAAGAATTAAAATACCTCCTGTGCGGCCGCTAATGTATATGTATATATAACCTGAAAGTTGGCAGTCTTCGGCTTCAGCCCCCATGCATATAATGCGGGGGTGTTTGCAAAAGGCGCGTTTTCACACTTGATCCAACGTCTTGGTCCTATAAAGGAGGTGGTAGCGCAACAAACTAGGCAACCAGACTATAATGCTTTATCACTTTCACTTAGCCATAGGAGTTTGACAGTGGGGCTACTATATAGCCCCTAGGGGCACCGCGCTCACCCGAATTCGGGGCGCGTATGTGCCTGACCGGGAAACGGCCCTTTGTCAATGCGGAGGAATCCTATAGATTCCGGCGGGTCATCGAGTGGTTGACCAGTCTCGCGCTATATCATGACAGTCAGTTTTCGGCTTTCTCTACTGAGGTGCTCGCCTGGCCGAACCGGGGCACAATCGCAGTAGTTCTCCTGGTGCCGCCTTAGCCGATAGAGCGGAACATAAGGCAGCAAAACACAGGAGCCGGGCAAACCCAACATTTGACCAAAGACATGATTCGGAGCTGATGCATATAAGGCCTAACTCGAGACACCGAACACTCCCTAAGGTATTCGGTCTTTATGAAAATGGGATGGACAACGCCCTTGGTAATAAGCCCCTGGTGTCCAGGTACGCGCAAAATTCTGACGTGGCCCATGCCAAAACGTCAGCCTCCTCCTCGGTTATGACAAGAAACCAGGGGATGTGTATCAACAAGAGACAGTAAAAAAGGTTTATGCAGGGTCTTAATCTGAAAAGAATCCTTGCAACGAGTCCCTACTGCACGTCTGCGCCTGTGTCTCCGTTGTGCCGTATCCTGGACGGGTGTAGCACGGTGTTCATCTGTAAAAGAGAGGAACTTAGTTGAAAAAGATCGTGCAAAAATGTACGTTATATTAAATAAACAAAGTACGATTCAAAAAATGAATAAGATTGAGCTTTATTGTCTCTTGTTGTACAGGCGCGGAGCCCCTTGTGCGGGGGTATGCGGCTAGTAAGCCCTTGTATGTTTACGCCGGACTCGTCTAACCGCGTCCGGGGTCTGGATGACCTATTTAGGTGCTTTGATTAGTGAAGCTGGTTTAGTGTGTGGCTGTCAAGGCAGTCACACAATCTTCCGCGCTCGAGGAACACTCGATGTTTCCCTTTAAGGAGATGATGCCTCGCGGACCGGGCATTTTAAGTGTAAGGGATGCATAATGCGGTATTGCATTAAAGCGGGCGAAAGCTTCGCGTTCTAGTAGTGCTTGGTAGCTACTTGTAAATGGGGCGAGGTGGAAGGTTAACTTTTTGCGGCGGAAGTTGTCGGCTGAGCCGAACACAACTTCTAGCAGTAGAGAGCCCGTACAATGGGCATATGGGCCTGGCATTACCCCTTGAAAGGAAGTGTTGCTATGGCGAATTTTGGTTGGGTCTATCCCCATTTTGCGGATTGTGTCCTGGTATAGCAGGTTTAGATCACTGCCGCCGTCCATTAGGACTTGTGTAAATTGGAGTCCGCCAATTATTGGGTCTAATATCAAGGCAGTCCATCCTGCATTCCGGATACTTCTAGAGTAATCCTGATGGTCGAAGGTGATTGGATTTAACAACCAGTGGAGGGACTCCTCTGGGATAGGCCGTATGGCGCGTACCTCTATGGGCGCCGCTCTATTTTTCCCTTTTGTCACGTGAAGTGAGTTAACTGTCTTGACTTCTTGTGGGAAATTCTTTTGTTTTCCGTTGCTCTGCTTGTGGGGTTCGTCATCGTGCTCACTTGGTGTGTCGAGCCCCTTGTGTTCGGCGTTGAGTTTGCCGGACTGCTTGAAGACCCAACAATCTCTGTGGGTATGGTTTGCAGGCTTCCCGGGAGTATTGTGGATTTGGCATATCTTGTCCAAGATTTTGTTTAAGTTAGATAGCTCGTCCCTGTTATCCTTAAGGGGCAGTTTTTTATGATTCTGCCGAGAGCTTTTGAATCCAGTGTTGACTGCCGTGCTCTTCGGGCTGTTTCCCTTGGTCCGGCGCTGGTCCTTGTTGCGTTGCGGTTTCCCGTTTCCATCCCTGACTTCGGATGTACTTGGGTCGCTGGTACTGCATCTTGCCAGCCAGCTATCCTCTCCCACGCAAAAGCGGATCATGAGGCTTGTTAATGCGGCCATTGTTCTTGGCTTTTCTTGGCCGAGGTGTCTGGCAAGCCATTCGTCTCGGACGTTGTGTTTGAAAGCTGCGAAGGCTTCGGCGTCCGGACAGTCGACTATTTGGTTCTTTTTAGTAAGGAATTTGTTCCAGAATTTTCATGCTGACTCTCCGGGTTGTTGAGTTATGTGACTTGAATCGTATGCATCCGGAGGTCAGACATAGGTCCCTTGAAAATTTGCCCGAAAAGCACCCTCGAGCTCTTCCCAACTTCCAATGGTGTTTTCGGGGAGGCTTTTGAGCCAATGCCGGGCTGGCCCTTTGAGCTTGAGGGGTAAGTATTTTATGGCGTGGAGGTCATCTCCTCTAGCCATGTGTATGTGGAGGATGTAATCCTCAATCCAGACTCCAGGGTCTGTTGTTCCGTCGTATGCCTCTATGTTTATGGGCTTGAATCCCACTGGAAATTCATAATCCAGAACCTCATCGGTGAAACATAGGGGGTGTGCGGCACCCCTATATTTAGGTGTACCGTAATATTCGGATACTTGATGTGTTGCATTGCTTACTAGAGCTTGCTTTCTTGGTCCGTAGATAGATCTAACTGGGTCGTCTTTTTGATGTGAATCCGTGTGCGGATCGCGTGCCGGCTTGTGTGCGGCGCCGTTTGCCGCTCTATGTTTGCCATGGGGTCGTCTATCCGACCGGGTGGTCTCCTTGTTCTTTGATTGTGGGGGCTCTACGGCCTCCTCATCAAATTCGGGCAGTAGTTTTCGCTTCGGGTAGCTCTTTGTGCGGCGACTATCGCCGTATTTGTCTGCGGTGTTGAGTACTTTGCTCCATCTAACTCTGAGCGCATCTTCCGCTGTTTTGAGCTTCTGCTTCTGCTTTCTCAGGCTACGTGCAGTGGCGACGAGTCTTTTGTGGAGGTTCTTCTGCTCCGGCAACTTGTCCGGCGTGAGATTGCCCGGACTGTTATCTTCGCTGGGGACGGATTGTTTATCCATATTGTCATGTTCGGACGGTTGCTCGATAGCATGTTCGCCGTCCATCGGTTCGCCCTGCTCTATGGCTGGGTCTGTATGGCTGCTGTCTTTGTCGAGGCGGGATTTTGAGCGGCGCTTACGTCGCCGTTTTGTCTGCTTTTCGAGGGAATGATCCCTCGTGGCGTCCCATTGTTCCTCGTCGTCGCTTCCTTTAGGTGTGTCCACCATGTATGCATCGTGAGATGAGGTGGCTGTCCAGTGCCTTATAGGTGCTGGTTCATTCTTATCTCCTACATCGTCGTCCATACCGTCGATGTCTTTGGAGTCGAAATCGAGCACGTCGTTTAAACTTTCGACAGTGGCTACGAAGTGGGTGGTGGGTGGGCTTTGAATTTCTTCATCATCCGCATCCCAACCTTGCTGACCATAATCCGGCCAAGGCTCTCCTGATAAAGAGAGAGACTTTAGTAAATTCAAGATGTCGCCAAAGGGCGAGTGCTGAAAGATGTCCACGGTGGTGAACTCCATGATCGGCGCCCGATCGGATTCGATTGGCAGGAGCGCGGAAGGTTCGGAGTCCGGAGAAGAGTCCGGCACCTTGGAGTCACGAGCTTCGCAAAGGACAGGATGGTGTTCGGCTCAATCGCCGTAGAGATCGCAGCCCCCGAGGCGGTGTCCAGCCACCCGTCCTCGATCGGCGCAGTCGGCTCCGAGCTAAGGGTCGGAGCAGACACTGGTGCGGCCTCTAGGGCACTGTCCGGCGGCAGAGCTAGATCATGCCCATCGTGACAGTGCGGCGCGCTTGGCTGTGGCTCGAACCCGTCGAAGATCAAGTCTCCGCAGACGTCAGATGTATAGTTCAAACTTCGAAATCTGACCTGATGGCCAGGGGCGTAGCTTTCAATCTGCTCCAGATGGCCAAGCGAATTGGCCCGCAGTGCAAAGCCGCCGAATACGAAGATCTGTCCGGGGAGAAAAGTCTCACCCTGGACCGCATCGTTGTTGATGATCGGAGGAGCCATCGGGCCTAAAGATGACGACACAGAGGAAATCTCAATGAAAGCACCAATGTCGGTGTCAAAACCGGCGGATCTCGGGTAGGGGGTCCCGAACTGTGCGTTTAGGCGGATGGTAACAGGAGACAAGGGACACGATGTTTTCACCCAGGTTCGGGCCCTCTCGATGGAGGTAAAACCCTACTCCTGCTTGATTAATATTAATGATATGGGTAGTACAAGAGTAGATCTACCACGAGATCAGAGAGGCTAAACCCTAGAAGCTAGCCTATGGTATGATTGTTGTTCGTCCTACCGACTAAAACCCTCCGGTTTATATAGGCACCGAAGAGGGTTAGGGTTACACAGAGTCAGTTACAATGGTAGGAGATCTACATATCCGTATCGCCAAGCTTGCCTTCCACGCCAAGGAAAGTCCCATCTGGACACGGGACGAAGTCTTCAATCTTGTATCTTCATAGTCCAGGAGTCCGGCCAAAGGTGATAGTTCGGCTATCCGGACACCCCCTAATCCAGGACTCCCTCAGAACTTATGGCGCTTCATGGCCTCAAAGTCTAAGTACTGAGTGGGAAGGATGGGAACATAAGGCCAACATGATACACCAAACTCCTCTGCTAAACGTGAAGCATAAATCCCACCACAAAAATCTCCACTACCAGCGTTGTGTTGCAAACTGAGTGCAACAATTGCTCCAAGGTTATAACATTTGACGTCGGTGAGGGAATTGTGTATGAGGCTCAAGTCAGGAGCACACAGTGCACTACAGTCTTGCGTGCCTACGATGCATTTTCCATTAAACAGTGCAAAGTATTTAATTCATGGGAAATGAGTACTTTTTATTCTACCTTGTGTCACTCCTTTATTCTCGCCAAAACAAAGGTTAATCAAGAATGACTCGTACTCATACCTTGGTGGTTCATCCAATAAACCCCAATATGGAATTTTACACACACCACTAAATGCGTTTAAAGACATGGTAATTAAGCGGTCATAAAGTTTAAACAAAACTCTAGCTTCACGAGGATGAAATTTAAACTCTTTAGTAAACGATTCTGTGAGACTGAGGTATTGATTGCACTTATCTTGAATGTAGGGGCCGAGCTCAGCATTGTGAACATATTGACCAAATTCTTCTTTAATACCTGCACTCACCATAAAATCGTCACACGGCCATAGGCAGGATTTGGTAGCAGCTTCCCTCATCAAATTGTGCTTGGTTCAACATAAGATTGAGGGGTTGAGCCCCTACTAGAAGATGCCTCCGAGGACCTCTGCCTCGAAGAACCCCTTCCAAATAAGTTCATCATATTTGCGCACATTTTTCTGGAATTGTTTTGGATTACAATTTTTTTGTCAACAAAACTTCGCAAGATTGATAGCAACTACTGATAAAGATGCATAGAGGCTATATTGAGCATTCAAACTACTTAGAAATCTAAGAATTCAATATGCAAGCTCATCTACAGCAGTACCAAGAGTAGCTAATTATTTAAAATATATAATACACTAAAGCAAAAACTAATTGGACCAACAGAGAAGTCACATACTAAGTGGCAATCCCCCAAAACAATTTCGAAAACGGAGCTTCGGGCAAAGAGATCGAAATCTATGGGTTTGAGAGCAAGAACACGAGAGAGAGAGAGCAATGGTGATTTTTTCTGGGGGTAGGTGATGGCATGGGCTAAAGAGATAAGTGAGGGGGGCCACGTGGGGACCACAACCCACCAGGGCGCGCTTGGGGCTGTTGGCGCGCCCATGTGGGTTGTGCCCACCTGGTGCACCCCCTCTAATATTATTTGCATTAAAAATTCTTAAATATTTAGAAAAAATCGTATCAAATTTCATGCCATTCTGAGAACTTTTTTGGGTCATTTTTTATTGCACAGGAAATTCAGAAAACAGACAAAGCATGGCATTCTATTTTATTTAACTAAGAAAAAGAGAAAACAATAGTTAGAAACATAAAGGTGCGCTTACTAAACTCATCAACTTCATACCTCTCAAAAATGACCCATTAATAAGGTTGATCAAGTCTTATTAACAACCACTTTCTATTAGCATGAAACCCGAAGAACTTTCTTAAAACACTAAGTTACCTCAACGGGGATATGCATGTCTCCAACAATAAGCATTTCATATTTCCTTGTAGCAGTAGGTAGAGGTAGATGAGAACTTCCAATAGTGAATGTCGGAGATTTTTCAATAACATTAGTACCACCTTGCTTTTATTGCAATTAAAAACAGCCCCTTCAGTATTCAAGAATGGTCTACCAAGGATAATCGACATATTGTCATCCTCGGGCATCTCAAGTATAACAAAGTCAGTTAAGATAGTAACATTTGCAACAACAGCGGGCACATCCTCACAAATACCGATAGGTATGGCAATTGATTTGTTAGCCATCTGCAAAGATATTTCAGTAGGTGTGAGTTTATTCAAATCAAGTCTTTTATATAAAGAGAAGGGCATAACACTAACGCCGGATCCAAAATCACACAAAGTAGTTTTGACGTAATTTCTTTTGATGGAGCAAGTATAGTTGGTATTCCCGGATCTCCAAAAAATTTAGGTACTCCATCCTTAAAAGAATAATTAGCAAGCATGGTGAAAATTTTAGCTTCAGGTATTTTTCTTTTATTAGAGATGATGTCTTTCATATATTTTGCATAAGGGGCCATCTTTAATATATAGTCAAACGAGTGCGCAAAAAAGACTGGCCTAAGCATTTCAGCAAAGCGTTCAAATTCTTCGTCATCTTTCTTCTTAGTTGATTTAGGTGGAAAGGGCATGGGTTTTTGAACCCATGGTTCTCTTTCTTTTCCATGTTTTCTAGCAACGAAGTCTCTTTTATCATATCTTTTATTTTTTAGGTTGTGGGTTATCAAGATCAACAGCTGGTTCTATCTCAAAATCATTATATGGTTCTTTATCACTAGGTGAATGTTCATTACCATATTGAATTTCACCATCAGAGATAGAAACATCATTATCATTATCAGGAGGTTTTTCTATTTCAGGTTCACTAGAGGCATACAAAGTCCTACCATTTTTCTTTTTCTTCTTTTTAGACGGACTAGATGCATTAGTGTTAATTCTTTGAGAGTCTTGTTCAATTCTGTTAGGATGTCCCTCAGAATAAAGTGGTTCCTGAGTCATTTTACCTCCTCTATTCGCTACTCTAATAGCAAAGTCATTTATATTATTATTCATTTCATCAAGCAATTCTCTTTGAGATTTAGCAAATTGTTCTAGTTGAGTTTGAACCATAGATGCATGTTTTCCTACACCTCTAACATCATTGGAGATTCTGAATAACAAGTCACTCAAGTGATCAATCATATCAGAATTATATTTCAATTGTTCCATAACATTGGCATTGAAGTGATCTTGTTTTCTAATATAGTTGTCAAACTCATAAAGGCATTGGCTGGGATGTTTATGATAAGAGATATCACTTTCATTAAACTTCATTAAACAATTTACCTCTACCACCTATGGAGGTGGTGCGTCAAGTCCATGTATCTCTTTGATAGGAAGTAAATTTTTAACATCCTCTGCTTTAATACATTTTCCTTCATAGATTTCTTTGCCTCTTGCATATCTTCTGGACTGAGATATAAGATACATCTCTTCTTTGGAGTGGGTTTAGGCGGTGGTTTAGGAAGTGTCCAATCATCATAATTCTTCAATATATTATTCAATAATTCCCCAGCTTGTCCAACAGTTCGTTCCCTGAAAACACAACCAGCACAACTATCTAGGAAGTCCCTAGAAGCATCTGTCAGTCCATTATAGAAGATATCAAGTATTTCATTTTCCTTAAGAGGATGATCAGGCAAAGCATTAAGCAATTGGAGAAGCCTCCCCCAAGCTTGTGGGAGACTCTTTCTTCAATTTGCAGAAAGTTAAATATTTCTTGTAAGGCACTTGTTTCTTATGAGCAGGAAAATATTTTGCAGAGAAGTAGTAAATCATATCCTGGGGACTACGCACACAACCAGGAGCAAGAGTATTTGTACCATATCTTAGCATCACCCTTTAATGAGAACATAAATAATTTAAGAATATAATAGTGGCGAATCTTCTCATCATGAGAAAATAGGGTGGCTATATCATTCAACTTAGTAAGGTGTGCTACTACAGTTTCCGTTTCATAACCATGAAAAGGATCAGATTCAACCAGAGTAATTAATTCTAGGTCGACAGAGAATTCATAATCCTCACCATCAACAAAGATAGGTGAAGTAGCAAATTTAGGATCACATTTCATTCTAGCATTCAAAGATTTCTCTTTCAGTTTGCATAATAACTTCTTAAGATCATCTCTATCATTGCAAGCAAGAAAGTCTCTAGCTGTCTCCTCATCCATAACATAACCTTCAGGTACCTTAGGCAATTCATATGTAGGAGATCTAGGTCTAATAGGTGTTTCAAGATTTTCAGTTTCAGACATTTCATCAGTTTCAACAATTTCATCAATTTCAGTAATTTCTTTATCTCTAACTCTAGCAATTTGTTCATCAATAAATTCATCTAGTGGCACATCATTATCAAGCAAGGTACTAGCATCATCATGAGTAGCATTCACAGAAGTAGCACCATCAATAACTTGCGACAAATCAGGATTAATAGCATGTGGTGGTGTTGCAAGTCTACTCAAAATAGAAGGTGAATCAAGTGCAGAGCTAGATAGTAGGTCCTTACCTCCCCTCGTCTTAGAGGGAAAAATCTTAGACTTGGTATCCTTCAGATTCTTCATAGTGATAAATTGATAATAATCCCAAGTGACTCAACAAATATAGCTATGCTCCCCGGCAATGGTGCCAGAAAAAGGTCTTGATAACCCACAAGTATAGGGGATCGCAACAGTTTTCGAGAGTAGAGTATTCAACCCAAATTTATAGATTCGACACAAGGGAAGCCAAATAATATTTGCAAGTATTAGCAGCTGAGTCATCAATTCAACCACACGTGGAGATTAATTATCTGCAGCAATATGATTAGTAGCACAGTAATATGATAGTTTTGATAGTAGTAGTAACAGCAGTAGTAACGGTAACAGTGATAGCAATGATTTTGTAACAAGTGTAACAGTAGCAATAGTAACTTAGCAAGAATAATATGTGAAAAACTCGTAGGCGTTGGATCAGTGAATTCGTTGGATGATATTCATCATATAACAGTCATAACCTAGGGCAATACAACACTAGCTCCAGTTCATAAATATAATGTAGGCATGCATTCCGTAAATAGTCATACGTGCTTATGGAAAGAACTTGCATGACATCATTTGTCCTACCCTCCCATGGCAGCAGGGTTTGTAAGGAAACTAAGGGATATTAAGGTCTCCTTTTAATAGAGAACCGGAACAAAGCATTAGCACATAGTGAATACATGAACTCCTCAAACTATGGTCATCATCGGAAAGTATCCCGAGTACTGTCACTCCGGGGTTTACGGATCATAACATGTAATAGGTGACTATAACTTGCAAGATCAGATCTAGAACATACATATAATGGTGATAACATAAACGTTTCAGATTTGAAATCATGGCACCCGGGCCCAAAGTGACAAGCATTAAGCATGACAAAGACATAGCAACATCAACCTCAGAACATAATGGATGCTAGGGATCAAGCCCTAACAAAACTAACTCGATCACATGATGAATCTCATCCAACTCCCTCACCGACTAGTGAGCCTACGAAGGAATTACTCACTCCCGGTGGGGAGCATCATGGAATTGGCGATGGAGAAGGGTTGGTGATGACGAAGATCGAAGATTCCCCTCTCTGGAGCCTCAAATAGACTCCAGATCTGGCCTCCCGATGTAGAATAGGAGGCGGCGGCGGCTCCGTCTCGTGAAATGCGATAATTATTTTCTCCCTATTTTTTCTCTCCGAAAATTGGATTTTATAGCGTCGGAGATAGGGTCAGCGGGGCCACCAGGTGGGCACAACCCACCTAGGCACGCCAGGAGGGGGCGCGCGCCCTTGTGGGTTGTGCTCACCCAGGGCCCCCCCTCCGGTGGTTCCTGGCTCAAGTATTTTTCTTTTATTCCATAAAAAATCTCCAAAAAGTTTTGTTCTATTCCGAGTACTTTTATTTCTGCACAAAAACAACACCATGGTAGTTCTGATGAAAACAACGTCGGTCCGGGTTAGTTTCGTTCAAATCATGCAAATTAGAGTCCAAAACAAGAGTAAAAGCGTTACGAAAAGTAGATACGACGGAGACGTATCATTGCCAACAATACAAATGGCGATGTGGCCGAAGCAATACAAGCATCCGTACTACTATGCCGCCAAGCAGCTCGGAACCCCTATAGATACGGTTCCTTACATCGTCAACTTTAATGCGGCACCGCTCTTCTTCGAGTATTCTTCGTCGGCTTGCCCAGGCACGGATGGTGAGTGGGGAGCAGATGGGTGCCCGCACACTATTTGCTGCTATGAGTAGAGCGGGGGAGCCGAAGTACGACGACCTGAACAGGGAGATGCTCGACATCATCTACAATAGAGGCGAAGGAGGAGGATGTGGCTATGACGATGGGCAGGTGGAAGACTCAGATCCCGCCCAGTCCGACAACTACCAGCAGCAGTAGGCCTACACCCAGACGGGCAAGCAATAGTCCTACACCCAAACTGGCATGGGCACATAGCAACAACAACATTGGGCCGCCGAACAGTAGCAACAGGAAGGGGAGGAGGAGGAGGAGGAGGAGGGGAGGACCGCGAGGACGATGTCCCGGATGATACATCCGCCGATCCGAAGAAGAAGGGTAGAGGAGAAAGCTTCAATATGCGGGAGGATGAGTTGTTGTGCGATGCATGGTTGACCAGAAGCCCCGATCCTATCGATGTCATGGAGCAAAAGGGCACAATATTTTGAAACAACATTCACATTTGGTTCCACGAACACAAGCATTTCACCCCCCTACTCCGATGCGGTCATCCGCAGTCATGATTCGAAGTCCCTCAACCTTGATGGTACACCATACAAGAGACCATGTCCAAGTATTGCGGACACTTGAAGCATCTCATCGCATGGTGGCCTAGCGATGCACAAATAACCGAGCAAGTAAGTTGATCACTAGCCGGATATGCTTAGTTTTGTTGCTCACTAGTAGGATATGCATACTTTTGTTGATCACTAGCCGGGTATGCATAGTTTGGTTGATCACTAGCCGGATATGCATAGTTTTGTTGATCACTAGCTGGATATGCATAGTTTTATTGCTCACTAGCCGGATATGCTTAGATTTATTACTCACTAGCCGGATATGATTTGTTGCTCACTAGCCAGTGTTGACAATGTTTCACTTTGTAGCGTTCTCATGCTTGTTTGGTGTACAATAAGTTGGAGAAGAAAAACTTCATCATCATGCATTTTTGGTTGAAGTTGATTGGGCAACCGAAGTGGAACCTTTTCATAGCTAAGACCGCCGCCTAAGCCACCGAGGAAGAAACGGTGACCCTACCGACCCAACCTAAGAACTGCTGAAGAAGGTTAGAAATTTTTTACGGGGGAAGATGTCGGAGGAGGAAAGGATGAAGCGAGAAGGTGCGGCGGCCAAGCTGACGGAGGCATGCGTGAAGTGCTCAGACATCTTGGCGAAGAAGGAGGAGGCATGCGTGAAGCGCTCAGACATCAAGGAGGATAAAAAGGCGGAGAGGTTCAAATTGTTGATGAAGGCAACGGAAAATAAGCTCAAGCTCGAAGAGAGGAGGACTATGATCGAAGAGAGGTGGGCTGAGCTCGAGGAAAAGAAGTTGAAGATCACTGCCAATGAGGAGGACACCAAGATGATGTCCTTGAATGTGGCCTCTTTGCATGGTGACGCAAGAATGACTATGCAATCCATCCGCTAGGAGATGTTGCAGCGGTAGAAAGATAGTTGATAGCGGCGGACAACGAGGAAGCAGCGGAGGTGGAGGTTGCCTATGCGGCGGCGATGGCACCTTGATCGAGGAGCATATGGCTGGGATTGACAGTTTGGCAGGGCAAAAAAAATTAGGGACTGCCGGATTGATATTCTTTTGGATTTGTGCATGTAAATTAAGCATACTAGCACAAGGGCCCGTGCGTTGCAACGGGAGAAAATAAGTTAATGTGCTTCGTTACGAAGCAAATACCAGATTAGGTTGGCCAGATAGAGGATAATTTTGATGATTACACACCACATTTTTCGTTTGACTCAGTATAACGTTGTAGATCAGATCGTCGATGCCAGGTGAAAAAATACCACACCAGATTATTAATTGTAGTCTCTTATAGACAGCCAAAAATGTTGAGCATGCAATACTTTCAAGGTAATTTCACCTAGATGCAGTTGTTGTTGTTCCTCCATAGCATCAATGTTTGGGTCAAAAGGATGTTGTGGTTGCCAAGTTCCTCCATACCACCTCCAATATGTCCATCTTTAGGGACGTTAGGCATGACATCCTTTTTTCTGATCTAGATTAATAGCTTCATTAAGATCAACTGACATATAAACGTCTGTGTTCTTGTTTGTTGGGGTCAACACTGCATGAAGACAATTTATTTTGTTGGACGTGTAGGCTATATGTTTTTGCCGTGTGTGTCCTAACCTATGTATATATATTAATCTTCCAGTTTGCATGTCTTGGTAATCAGTCAGTGTGAGTTCGCGAGGGAGACAAGCAGAGCCAAATCCTACCTTATAACAAAAATATCTAGTAGCAAATCCGATAACGTGTGCATATAGGTTCGGAGAACAAACACATATGTGCATGCTAACACGTCCGTGTGATTTACCAGTCGACATACATGCACACTGACATGTTGTAACAATCTTGCAAAGTTTCATGTGTTGCTCGATCTAACCCTCGCATCCATTAGGCCCAACCTCCCCCAGTTTCTTCTCCTCCCCTTGGTCCCTTGACGCAGCTCCTCCTCTTCCCCCGCCGGCTGCCACACGGGTCTCCCCTTAGACTCCTCTTCCCAAGCCTCCCCCGACCGAAGCCGTCCCCGCAAGCCGTCATGGCCTTCCCCCGCAGCTCCTCCTCTCCCCCCGCCGGCTGCCACACGGGTCTTCCCTTAGACTCCTCTTCCCAAGCCTCCCCCGGCCGAAGCCGTCCCCGCAAGTCGTCATGGCCTTCCCCCGGCCATCTCCACCGCCTGGATACCGCTCTGAACCTTGGGCCCCATCAGCTCCAGCCGGCCTGCTACCTCGTCCCACCGACCGGGCCATCTTGGATAGGCTGCTCCGCTCTTCTTTGTCGGAGATATTTTTTCTATTGGTGATGCATACATGAGGCAAATCTTCACGTTTGTTTTGCCTTGGCTGTTTGATTCTTGTGACTGGAGAACGGAATATATAAGTTGCTAGGATTCGATGTAATATAGCAGGGTGGGACTATTAGTTACAGAAGAATTTCAAAAAAAATTAACACAATGGATCGATAGGCTGGACTGGACAGGCTGCATCAAATTGGTTTAGTTGGGCCGTGCCCAGATGGACGATAAAGCCCAACATGTAGCTTCTCTCGTTCTGCTTCGGTTCAAATCGATCGATTCAATTGACGTACGAAACTTTTGGAGGACGGACTGAAAACGGACGAAAATTAGGGAGGAAGAAGCGATGACCCTTTTATTAGTAGGTATATATATATATATATATATATATATATATATATATATATATATATATATATATATATATACATCTGGGCTATTCTGTTACGCGTAACAGAATATTATTCTGTTACCCTTTCTGTACTGACGTAGTTCACAGGTTGGACTGACGTGTTTTTCAACAAGAACTGATGTTCCTGCGTGCACGATGGACAGAAACAGGGGATGCAACGTTTAGCTTCCGGCCGTTCTCCGGCGCGTTGCTGCGGGCCATTCGTTGCTAGAGGAGACACGTAAAGGGGTTCCGCATGTGCGCGCGGTCATCTGGATGTGTTTTGCGATTTGTAGTCACCGAAGGTGACGACGTGGTCATTTTTGGCGGCGGACGTGTTTTTTGGCGGCAGCGTTTTACTGTTGTGTTCGCGGATCTCAAATTATGTCGTGTTTGTCCTTTCTAATGTGAGAATTTATCGGTATGTTATGGGTTTTTGAGATTATTTTTCCTCTGTAATTCATGATTACAAGTTTTGGTGTTCTTGTTCGTTTTCGACGCCCGCCATGGAATTCTGCTCTTCATTTTCTGTTTTTTTATGTTCGAATTGGCGTTGCAGGAAGAGATATAAGGATTGTATGAAAAGATTTGCATTGTGAATTTTGCTTTTTTGGTTGTTTCTACCTCGGATTCCCATGTTATTTTGTCGTTGGTGGAGGTGGTGTATGGCGGCTGACTGTAAGCTGCGATTTCTTGTAATCTGGTCAAACTGCTTAATTAATTTGCGGGTTTTCAGTGTTGTTTTGAATTGCTGCCGTATGTGTAGTTGGACTGCTGCGTGTCAAAGTTTTTATTACTGTGTGTTGACATTGGAGCCGCACTGACGGCTCTGCACTTTGATTATAAAGCCCGAGCCCTCTGTCAGTTTCATTCTACGAGCTGCAACCAAAGAAAAGGCGGTATGGATCCTGAGCTGGGAGAGGTCACAGAGGAGGAGGGGACGCCATAGATGTGAGGGCTGCAGTAGCGGAGCAGAGGAGGAGGAGGCGCAGGCACAGGCAGATGGCGCGACGTGCTGCCGAGGAGGAACTGGAGGCAGAGTTCAACAGACGGCTAGCGCGCGAGGTGATGGATACTTGCAACTCCAATGAATTGGATCTTCTTTTCCCAGAGGGCAGGGGAAGGAACCATATTCAGATCATTAGTTGGGCTAGGGCGAGAGCAGCCACGGCTCCACATCCATCCACCAGAGCAAAATGGCGTCGTTTCTTTGATCGTTATGGATGAAGTAGTGAACATTATGTTTTAAAGATTTTTTGTTGTGGGGGAGCAGATGTCCGAATGACTAAATGAATCCAACTTGTGTTTTGTCTCTGAATGTGTTGTTTTGTCTGCATATGTTCGACATGTGCACCTTTGAACTGCTTGATTTTCTGAAGTTGTACTGATTTGCGGTCAAATGTTGCATGGCTTTGTGTAATAACTATTTCCTACCAGCTGGCTGCCCATCTTCCTATTTATTATTTTTATAATCTGCGAGTGTCCCTGACTATAAACGCTATCCATTTATGTGTGGTGTGTGGCCAAGTCTTCCCACTCCCCTTTCTTCCTTCTTCCAAAATCAGATCTAGGTTCCTCTCTCTTCTGTTCGTCGGCTTTTTCTCTGTTCCTGTGTGTTCCATGGAGGATTGTTCATGCGGATGCCTGGCAGAAATGGCGCGCATAGCTGACGGATGTGTGTACGAGTCTGGTTTGGAGCTCACTCAAAGTCAGCGGTGCGGGCAACTTTCTTGTTTGCTGTACAACAACCATGGGTTTCGTACACCCTATGTTTGTCGCCTGACGGATGGTGACTTGAAGGAATCATGGGTATGTGTTTCTATTCGTTTTTGGTTCCTACTTTCTTGATGGTTTCTGTTTGAATCCCATGGACTGGATCTGTAGTTTTGTCTAATGAATAGCTTGTCTATATTTTTTTAATTTGGTTTTGTTAGATTTTAACAGTACAGATTTCTGTGTGTATTTGTTCATTACTTAACAATATTTTATCCAGTTTTTGTATAATTCCTGATCTGTTTATGAATAGATGTTTTTACTGTATGTGTATTGATATGTATATTTCTTCAGTTTAGTCAGTTCACATGTCTAGTTAGTTTTCATTTTAGTTTGTACCGTGGGTTCAGATTTTTTCCATTTTAGTTTGTTATGCAAATCGTTCCTATATCTGTGTAAAAATTCAGTTATGTCAGGTGTTCATTTTGTTGTGTACTCCCATGCCTATTTGCAGAAAATGTCATCGAGGATCAGGATTGTTGCTCCCAGTTCCGGTGTTCTGAAGATGGAGACTTCAGACAAGAATGGGCATCAGTTGATGGATGTTGCCTACCACATCGACTTTGATGGTTGCATCAACCTAACCACTGGGTGGAAGGAGTTTGTTGCTGAATCTGGATTTGAGGATGGTGATGTGGTTATGGTTATGTTCTCGAGAGAAGACGACTCTCTGACGTTCAGAATCTATGTGCTGTAGGTTTAAATGTGGCAAATGACGCCGGTTGTGAGATTTGCGTGTGGTTGATTATGTTGCAGTATTTTTTCTTTTAAAACATTTGCTTGTGAGATAGTTGAATTGTATGGTATTATCAGAATGGTATGGAACAAGTTATGCAATCTTTTTCCTATTGTTCTGCTCAAGTATAACTGTTTTTATTTCTACATTCTTTATATTAGTACTGGAACAATTTCTATAGTTGAACTGATGGGCATCCTTTGTTTTGACTGGCATATTTTTCATGTTCATAACTCGCAGACGGTGCTATAGGCTGATGATTTTTTTAGAACCCCCTTTTGTTATTGAGTTTGCTGAACTTACATTCTGTTAATGATAGTACTGATCTATTATAGGTAGTCAATTACCAATCAAATTTGTTTGTTGTATAATTTTTTTCTTACTTTTTTACATGAATTTTGGAGCACATTTTTTCTTTTTTTATAGATGAATAATGATAGTTTTGGTATTTTATAAAATTAAAAAAAATCAATATTCGCTGGATAGTACTATTTTTTTGTACTTGAACCTTAAGAATTGTAGTAGTCAAACTTTTTGTAAATTCGTTTCTGAAATTTTTATTTACAGTCTTATATTTTTTTTATTTTTTTTACTTCTTACCATTAAGATGTGTTTGAACTTTTTATAATTTTTTTGTTTATTAACCGATTTTTCTTGTGAGTTTTTTTTAAATTATCTGCATTTTTTATTTCATGTGAATTGTATGGTATTATCAAAATGGTTTGGAACAAGTTATGTAATGTTTTTCCTATTGTTCTGCTCAATTAAAACTGTTTTATTTATACATTCTTCATATTAGTATTGGAACAATTCTATAGTTGAACTGATGGGCATCATTTGTTTTGACTGGTATATTTTTCATGTTCATAACTCGCAGACGGTGCTATACGCTGATGATTTTTTAGAACCCCTTTTTGTTATTGATTTTTCTGAACTTACATACTGTTAATGATAGTACTGATCTATTATAGGTTGTCAATTACCAATCAAATTTGTTTGTTGTTTAATATTTTTTTTAACTTTTTTACATGAATTTTGGAGCATATTTTTTATAGATGAATAATGATATTTTTGGTATTTTTATAAAATTAAAAAAATTTAATATTCGCTGTACAGTACTATTTTTTTTGTACTTGAACCTTACGAATTGTAGTAGTTGAACTTTTTGTAACTGGTGTCGCATGCGGAGGTGAGTCCGTAACATGACTTGCCCCCATTATCTTATCTTTATTTTTTAGGGGAATAACCAGCACCGTTATGAATTATTTTTTCATTTGTACTTTTTTGATAATTTTTTCTGTACTGATGTGAGTTATTATTTGTACTTTAGTCGTTTGTTTTCTCCATCTATATTAATTTTTTATTTTTTATTTGATCATTTGTATTATCTTCTGTAACTGTCCAGAGATAGTGGGCTTCGCCACGGTTGTGGGCTTTAGCCGTCCGTTTTCTCCCACTCATCTTTTAACCCTCCCAGTCACCTTTTAACCTCCGATGTTTCTCGTTCCGCTCCTCTCCCGTCCCTAAATCGGCTCCGTCTTTGTTCCCCTCTTCTTTTTCTCGGAGGGCGAGTTGCTACTCCTGTTTCGCCGCGGGAGCGTCGGCCGGAAGGTTCAACCCCAGGGGTGGAGGTCCGGGTGCTCTGTTTCGTTCCTTTTTGCTCTGCCATTGACTTTTTGCTTGCGTCCTGTCATGTTTAGATTTTCACTCTATTTCTAATCTGTTGCTCTTTTTGCTGTCCCAGGCTGCACTTGCTAGGGTTCCTTTGCTGTTGAACGACCGTTTGGCGGCAGTGATACTGGATTTGCGTGGCGGATTTTGTGTTTGCTGGTAAGAGTTTTGCTGTTTTTATGGTGTGTTTCATTTCTGAAATAGTTCAAATCCCTAATTGTTGTTCATGTGTCTCGCAGATCTGGTTTGGCAGATTTTAGGACTGTAGATTTCAATGGGTACATCATCCAGTCCGGACAAATTGAATGCAGGTGTTTTTCCCAGTATTTTGGATGATGTTCTAACAGATCTGGTTTTTAGGGTGTATAGTTGTTTTCCGTATCGACTTTATAAGTTGCATGTATTTTGATATGTGTTTGGTGAACTTGTATGGTGCGTATGGTTTTGGCAGTTGATGCAACCCGCAGACAGTTGTTAGTACTTGTCACCACGTGTATTTTGAACTGCTGTAGTCACATTTTGAATAGATTGTAGTAGTCAGTGAAGAACTAGTATGGTGGTGAAAGAGTTGTGTTTTCTGAAGTTTTGTTTTGCAAGTGGTGGGTTCATTTTTTTGTTTTATTCAGGTGAACTTGTAGTGTTCACATAGTTGAACTGACTGTTTGTTTTTGTGCTTTTTTGCTAATTATGATGTTGTTGCAGATGTTGGACTGTCGGTGCCTCCTGATTCTGAGAAATCAGAACGCTTTCAAGATCTTGTGAATGTTATTTTTGAGACACCAAATCCTCTAGAAGAACTTGCGAATGTTGCTGGTGTTTCCCTTATATTTGCTCTTTTTTTATCAGCCTTTAATACATATATATGCTTGGTTTCATTAGTTGTTCCTTTTTGTTTGTGTCTGATGGTATGCGTTTTATTTATTTGTGTGTCTGCAATGTTAATTGTGTTTTAATTTTTTATGTGTGTGGTTATGTTATTGGTTTATGCAGTTAATGACAGCCATGGCATTCCAGAGGACATTTCTGATGTTGTTAAAGATATTAATGATGGGATGTATTCACTAAACGTTAATGATGGTGACGGCAGCTTGCAGTTGTCTGTTACGCAGTCTCAAAGTGTTGATGGCACTGAGCCTATAACCCAAGCTGAGGATGTTCCTATGCAGTTGCAGCTCGAGGATGAAAGGATAAGAAAGAAGAAGTATGAATTCCAAAAGAGGAAGGAATTGGAATGGCATCAAAAGGCTGCCTGTGTGCCAGAAAGTGACGTTGATGTTGCTCAAGCTCCTAAATGTGTAGGCGATGAAGGTGGTAATGCGGGTTTTTCAACTGTTCATGCCGGATCTCATGGAAGTGACATGCCTGTGAAGACAAACTTGATGCAAACTCGTTTGACGCAAGTGTTTGATAGTGATGCAGTTAAGGTGAAGAAAGCTGTTTTGAAGAGGAAGTTGTCAGATCGAAATGCTGACGGCACACATAGGCGTAGCCCACGTGTGAAAGCTGGCCCCCCAATGTGGTAGTAGCAAAGGTGATGCGGATAATGTTGCTGTGAAAATTGGTCCAAGCAAACTTGGTGGCCCCGTTGTTCGTTGTAGTCCACGAGGTTTGACAAATAAGAAGCCTTCTTCTTCTCCTCTTCAAGAGCGGTCTTTGTTGAAAGAAAATAAGAAGCGTAAAGTTCTTCCTGCAAAGGTGAACAAAGGTGGGAAGAAGTGTGCTCGTGTTGAAGCTGAAGATGCTGCTTCTAAAGAAGATGATATTGAAGTTGATTCAGAAGATGAATTTGCAGTGGTATGTGTTTTGTACTGCATGTGACTTGCTAGTTGTACTTGCAATGATATTTAATTTGCGTTTGTGCTGGCATGCTGGCCAGGTGAGGCTGGTCATTGTTTTCATCAATCGAGGGGGGTGGTACTGATGCTGTTTTAATAGTTGAACTTGTGTAATTTTTTTTTACTAACATTCATATGCTTGTTTTGTTTTCTATATTCATTGTTTGTAGTGGTATGTGTTTTTGTACTGCGTGTGACCTACTAGTCGTACTTGCAACTATTTAATTGTGTTTTGGCTGGTATTTACGGCCAGGGGATGCTGATTATTGCTTGCATGAATTTTTGAGGGGGGGTGGTACTGATGTTGTTTTAATAGTTGACCTTGTGCTATTTTTTTTCTTTTTACTTGCATTCATTTGCTTGTTTTGTTTTCTATATTCATTTTTTAAGGTGTGGCTTTTTTGTTTTCATTTACAGCCTGTTAGCGTTAGGAGTCCGGCTAAGCCGGTGGGAGGCAATACTGGAAAAGTTGTATTGGATGAAGGTGACCAACGGAAATTGAACTTAACTGTGCGATGTTCGTTGAGAGAGGTTGAAGATTGCGCTAAATTGCTCGAGAGTCGGCATGTGGCTAGGGTTCATGCATCTGGTTTTGGTTCTATTTTCAATTGGAGGGTGAAGTCTAACATTTCCTGCCCTCTGATGGGAGTTTTGTATCTGAGGATAGATTGTGATACAATGACTCTTGACATGGGTGAGGCTAATAAGAAGCTTCGGATCACTAGTGACGGTATACAGAAATTATTTGGTTTCCCTCTTGGTGGTCGTTCTGCGCCAAGGCCGTCAGAGGACGGATATGACGACGCTCTGATGAAGTTAAGATCGGAGCTTGACATTAGAAGGGACAGAGATATCAAGACAAAGGATTTGAGGAATAAGCTCAAGGTGCTCGTCAAGGATCCTAGCAAAGATGACCTTGCTCTGAAAGTGTTCTTCATGATTGTCTTTATGAAGGTTGTGTTGCCTGGTTCTGCCCCGCGTGTTTCCAGAGAGGCAGCAATGTTTGAGGGTCTCGTCTTTGAGGACATGGCTAATATGGATTATTGCCAGTTGATGGTTGATGAGCTTAGAAGGGTTGTTGCCAAGTACCAAAATGGTGATACTCTTGGGAAGGCAACCACAGGCTGTGCCATAGGGCCTGTACTAATGTACCTTGACTGCCTTATCCGTGGCAAGACCGCGGAGCCTGACATGCGAGTCCCCCGCATATGTTTCATGGATCCTGCAAAGCTTTCCGATCTGGTTGATGCAGATTTGATAAAAAAAAGGCAATGCAGATCCAAAGACTTGGGTGTTTGGGAAGCTCCCGGTGAGTTTTGTTTAGTTTGTGTCTTGCAGACCTTTTTTTTAATTTAGGTATAGCTATTTTTTGCTGTAGTGGACATGTGTGCTGTAGAGTTGTCTGTTTATATTTTTGTATGGTTTAGGTATGGTTTTTTAGTACTGTTGTTTCTTGTGTGGTTGAACTGAATAACTTTGTTAAACTGACCTATTGGTAAATACTAATAAATTGGCAATGACAGCTAAAGTTTATTAGTGGTGTTGATTTTAAATCTGTTAATATCATGATTTATTTTTTCTCTATGTGTTGCATTGATTGATAAACTATTTTTTCCCTTTTGTTTGTAGTGGAAAACTCAAGGGGAGGTTGTTTTTTTCCGAGTGTATAAACGGCCAGTCCTGGAGATGCCGTCGTCTCAGGTTCCGAAGTCTTCATTTCTGCCCGATGAGTTGAGGGATGGTCGTGGTGTTGAGGGTGCTGGTTATGCCCCTCCTGGCCCTAGTAATGCCAGTGCTTCATAGAGGCAGGGTTTTGGTATTGATGTTGCTGTCTCAGCGTTGGAACGTGCTGAGCATATCTTAAGTAATGTGTGTTCTGAGCTGCAGAAGGTCCTAACGGCAGTCGAGCGCTTGAGCTGTATAAATGGTATCCTTCCTGAAGGTCATCAATTTAACACTGAGGAAGCTGTTGACTACATTGATATGGAGAGAATTTTAATCGGTGACATGCGTGACGGTGCCGCTAATCTAGTTCAGAGCTCGGTTCGTCTGTTGAACAACATGAAGCGTTTCAGAACTACGCAAAACTCTCGCTGCAAGCCATATGAAGAAAGTGCAGATGTTGTTATCAAGCAGTTTGAGCAGGATGAGGCTGCTGCCACCCACAGCAGGGCTGGTGATTGTACCGAGGCTAATGTTTTTGAACACGAAAGGAATGATGTTGGCTTTGAGCGCCCTGATGTTGATGTGAGTCAGTCATCGGTGTTTGCAATTTTTACTTTGTTGTCCTGCTGTCAGTGTTGTAGTTGAACTACCTCAACTTCATCTATTCATTAGCAATTTTCTTTTTCATGCAGATTGATCATGATGAGGATGTTGGCACCGACAGCAGGGCCGACGATCGCACTGAGGCTAATGTTTCTGATCAGCATACGAACGATGTCGGCTTGCAGAACCCTGTTGTTCATGTGAGTCAGTCCTTGTTGTTTGTATGTTTTTACTATGTTTGATCTGGTGTCAGTATTGTAGTTGAACTGACTGATCTACATCTGGTTATTAATTTTTCTTTTTCATGCAGGAGACCAGTCATAATGTTGAAGCTAATGTTGACCGTGGAGTTAATGATCCATCCACTCATAAGTGCAAGGTTATTTTTATTTTCATTGTGGTTTATTCATATTGTTTTTAATTTTCATGCGCACCAATGTGTCCTCCTTGTTCATTTTTATATCCCACACCGTTTAGAGTTTGCAAGGGGGTAGCTACCTTTTTTGTTACTGTTGTTTTAATTCCTTGTGTCTATTGTTGCTCATAATAGCATTGTTTTTTGCCTCATTACATTTTGAATCAGGGTGCTATTGTTGGCGATGAGCCTTGTTTGCCCGTTGGCGATGTTGCTTTGAATGTTAGCAGCAGCAAGTTCGATAATGTTGCAGCGAATGCTTCCAAGGTTTATTTTTCTGTGCACATCTTTGGTACTTTCTTTTTTATTGTTAGTTTTGTTCATATTATTCACTTTTTCTGAAGAAAAAAATTCGCCAGATTATTGATGTTGAACGTCAGATTAGTGGTGGAGATGATGCTCGTGATGCTGCATTGAGTAGTGGGCGCAACGTTGGCACCAAAGTTGCTGATGAGGATGATGGTGCTGCCAGCAAAGCTGATTCCAAATCGCCTGGTGTTGGTATTGCTGGGGATGAGAATGTTTCTGGTTGTGAAGATTTGCCGCCGGACAATTTCCCTCCTGGAGGTCTTGATTACGGTGATGCATTGCAAGATGCTTCTAGCGTAGAGGAGGTGCCATCCGAGGATGATGATTTACTTTTGTCATTTTCTTCTGACCCCTTGACGCAGGAGGCGTTGTTGTCGTCTCAGGATTTTCTTTCTATAGACCCTGAAAGCACAGCAATATTGGTGTCCTCTCAAGATGTCCCATTGTCAAACCCTGAAACTGGAGGCATAGTGGTTTCATCACAGGAACTACCGTCGTCATCAAACCCTGATAGTCCAGGCAAGCACTTGTAAATTGGGCGTACTTTCTCAAATTTTCATTTTGGACATGTTCTCTTGTAGTTGTTGAACTTATTATTTTTTATCATTTTTTCTGCAAGCAGAAAGTGATAATGTTGTCAAGGTTGATACATTTTTCTTCGCTGTTACGAGGTTGCGCACGAATCGTACTAAAGGGTTAGTTTGGGATTTTGCCCGTAACATTTTTGTCACTTTTTTTTCTTTCGTAAGATTATTATTGTTGTTGCAGTAGTCTTAATTCATGTAATTTTTTGTGTTTTTCTAGTCACAAGCCGATGTTTCAAAATAAAGAATGTGATGCCAGTGTTGGTTCTATTGCTAAAGCGTTTGTCCCCACTGGCATGCTCAACTCAGACAGTGCTGATGTTGTTTTATATTCTCTGCGTCAGAAGTACCGAGACACTGACAAGTTGATAGTTCCCAGATGGGTGACGGTCAGTATTTTTGCTTTTTTTGTAAATTGGATGATAACTTGTTTTGACAATTTGTAACTGTTGTTGTTATTTTTTGTACAACAGACCAAGATCCGTGATGGAAATATTGATTCCAATGTGTTAAATTGGTTCACGAGATCAGGTGCTGATGGTTTTGATCAAGTAGGTGAACTTGGACTTTTTGTACTAATTAACTAGACCTGTCATGTTTTTGTTTTTCAGTTTAGGGAGGTGTCGGAATGAACTTGAATTAGCCTGCTTTTTACACCTGTACTTATGAATGATCCATGCTTTTTATTAAAGATGCACTTATTGTTGCAAGGAAACTGAACTGATATGATTGTTCCTCATCTTTTGGGCGGTGCATATAATTTCATTATGATTATGTGATTTTTTGTTTGTACTTCTGAATTTAATTTTCCATCTTTTATTTTATTGATTGGAGGCTGAATTTTTAGTTTCATTATGACTTTGGTAAATTCATTTTTCCTCTACGATTTTTTTCCAGCTTCTTTTCCCTACATTTGATCCGCCGTCATTTGTGCCTACGATGAAGCCTAGCGACGAATCTGGGCATTGGTGCTTGGTTGTTCTGAATTTGAGGTTCCATCGTTTCGAGTGTCTTGATTCACTCCGTGATGAAACCTCGGGTGATGCACTTAGATTCTTAAGGAATATGACAGATAATATAAAGAAGCTTTGGAGGGAGTCCAGTGTAGACAGGGGCAAACCATTCTCGCCGGTGCATATTGATGGTTTCTCTTGTGAGTTTGTGCGGGTGCCTCAGCAGAAAAACACGTGAGCATCTGTTTTTTAATAATTTTTGGTGGTTCTTTTTGTTGCTGGGTGGATGTTGTTCCTGTATTTTTCGGATTTTGTGTTGTACCATTTTTTTGTTTCTTCCTTTGTTCTACAGGCATGATTGTGGATTCTTCATGCTACAAAACTGCAAGACCTATTATTGCTGGGAGGATGGTGTAATTGAAATGGTCGATTACAGCCATGAAGATATTCTGGACATTAGGAAGACTTTGCTGTACACCTGCGCAACTAGTGATGTGTTTGATGTTGACTTCAGGGGTTTGTTTGGCATCGAACCTTGCACGTGTGCATGGACTTTAGTATTATTTTTTTTGCAGTTTGTACTTCTCTGTTCAGTACTATCATGAAATATGTATTTGAACTTACGCTTTGTGTGGACTCTTTTTTTCAGGTGAGTGGTTGGATCTTGGTGAGCATGACTACAGGTTCTTTGGTAGCCAGTTCTCGGAGCTCGAGCACGTAGCTATTGATCCTAGCCAGGGGCGTTCTGCAGAAAAGACCAGATCTGGTGTTATGAAGGGGAGGTTGGGAGCTCTGAGAAGTTCTACGGCTGCTTGTGCAGAGAGCCCTACTACACCCAAGAATCCCATTGTCGAATTGATAGATAGCGATGATGATGTGTTTGACAAGATTGCTGGCGTTGGAAGAGTCACGAGGAGTGCAGCTGCCAAAGGTTTATCTCCCCTTGCTGGAATAGTGGCTCGTAGAGCTGGTGGTGCTAGGAAAGATCCTGCTTTGGAATCTGGCAATGTTGTAAGCACGAAGCGTGTGCCCAGAGATCCTATAAAGTTTTGCTCCCCTGTGCAGCAGCTTCACCCTCATAAATTCCCTCACCTGGACAAGGCTCGCAGGTTGTATAAGCTGTTGCTTAGTGATGAATGGCATGAGAAGTATGCCGAGTGAGTATCTCTCATTATTTTTCCTCCTCTTTTTCTTTTGTTGTTTGTAACTGCTAGGTAAATACGACCTGAACTGTTCCTTTTTATACAACTCGAACTGCTATGAATGCCTTATCTTGCTTCTGCTTCTTTTTTGTTCTTGTGTGTGCTGCAGGAATACATTCTCAATGATACCCCAGCCTGATGGAAACGTAACTGACTTCACTGGGAATCGGATCTGGGAAGTTTTTTCACCTGGGCAAATGATGGAGGGTGATATAATGGACTTCCTCATTGATTATTGGAAGCAAGATCCTGAGAGAAATGTTGATTTCGCATCTGGGAAAAGGATATTGCTGAGTCCATATTTCATCTTGGTAATCAATCAGATCGGTTTCTTTTTCTGTTGAACAAGACTGCCTATTGTTTTTACGAGGTTTAATAATACTTTTGCTTGTTGATCCTTTACCGCTGTCTATTTTCTATTTTGGCTTTTTTGCAGGTTGTGCTTGACTGTTCGTTTTACGAGGATGAAAATAAAGAGTTTAATGTGGAGAGTGGAGCGAGAGATTTCAAGAGCTATGTTAAAGCTAACGAAGACTTGCTCAGTGCCGACCTTGTGAGATCTACTAGCTGATTTTTTTGGTTTTTCAAGAACCATGTTGTGATGCTTGTTTTTATTTTGAATATTTAACATCTCTTTTTTGGTCATTTGTTTTTAGATCATGATGCCTCTATTCAAGCCTATGGTTTTATCAAAGGATAGGAAAGTGAACCACTATTCCTTATATGTCATGAATCGGTACCGAAGTAGCGTTGACATCCTCGACTCTTTACCTTATCCGAAGAACCACCATCCTTCGAAGAACACCTATCACAAAGACTGCGCGAAGATTGTGAGTGACATTTATCATCTGTACTGTATTAATTTTTCTGAATCTTTGTTTCTGCTTTTTTCTGAGACCTAAAACTGTGTGGGTTGTTTTGTTTTTTTACAGATTTCTAGAATGGTCAAAGTAATGAAGGCTGTGTATGGTGATGCTCAGTACAATGCGAGCAAGCAGCCCAATTGGGAGCTGTTTGCAAAGAAACCAACGTTTGTCAAGGTTCCAGTTCAAGGGGAAAATGAATGTGGCCATTATACTCTGAAGTATGCGGGATGCTACGATGGTGAAAAGATCATTGAGAACATTCGAGATTATGATGTGGGTTTCTTGTTGTGCTTTTCAATTTCCTTTTTTGGCTTATTGTGCATCCTTTTTTTATGTGTCATAATTTTTTATAATTTTGTTTTATTGTTTTTGCAGCCATGCATTGTTGATTGGAACGCTGAGGATCTGTATAGAGTTGTGTTCAACCGGAATAACCATCTTATGGTTACGGAGCTTCCCAAGGAGGTTCAGGCTTTGGCTCCTGATGCATAGGAGAAATGGTCATCATTTGCATAGTGAAATGGATAGTTGTGTGATATATCTCTTGAAAACATTGTAGGCTCTATTTTTGTAGTGTTTGATGTCTTGTCGAGTACTATGTAATAACTAGTATATTTTGTGTTGTGTTTGAAGGGTGGCACAATGTTTAACAAACTTTTTCCCATGATGATTGTGCGGTTGAATAGCTGTTTCACTTGTGTATGTTTCATCGGGAATTCGTTTTGGTTAAGCTTTATTTTTTGTACTGAAGTCTTATATACTAGTTGAACTGAAAACACCTGTTTTTTTCAAGTGTATTTATGAGTTGTTGCTGAGAAAGTTAGATTTTATTTTACTTTTATGTGATTCCATCCTAAGTTCGACCATTATAGTTTCTGTACTCTCGTTTTCTTGTACTTATGATATAGTTCTGTTAGTACTGATTTGTAATCTCATTCAGCGTAAGGCTTTTAAAATTTGGCGCCTAATTTTTGTTTGAACTTATCGAACTTTAGCAGTTGAACTTCACGGTACAAGTTAAAGCACTGGTTTTAAATTAGCTACGTTTAAGACTACTTCTTTTCTCAAGGCATTAATTGGCATCATCATAGCACTTACTGAATAAACTAAGTTACTGAGATTTCAATCGTGCTAGTACTTTGATTAATTATTTACTTTTTGTGTTGTTTGAGGCTAGTACGTCTTCCTGCTGTGTTTCTTGTGATTTTTCTCCCTTTGTCGAACTTATATCTTTTTGATTTAGTTTTTGGCCTTCTTTTTTTCTAGGCTGTGGTTCTTCTACAGGCAATGTTTGGTATAATCCTAGCACTTGCCATATAATCTTAGTTGTACTGAGATTTCAGTTGTATTATTACTGTTATTTTTAGTGTGCCACTGTTTTTGGGAATGTGAACTGAAGCTTCCCGTTCCTTTTTATATTTTTGTAGAATGAATGTACCGTGTGTTCAAGTGTACCAGAAGTTTCAGTCCTAGCATGCTAGTTGCTAGGAAATACGTACTGATGGTTTTTTGCTCTTCCTGATGCATTACTTAGTGAATTTTCTAATTTCTATGTTTAGCACGATGCTTTTAGTACTACATGTTGTCCTTGGTCGAAACTTAGTCTTTTTAGTGTTTTTCTGAAACTAAAAACTTGTTTTTTAGTGTGATAGTACTACCGTTCATGTATAAGCTGTACTGAGCGTCCAAGGCTACTATCAATTTTCAAATGATGGTTCAACAAAATAGGAAGCTAGCAAACTTGTTGGATGACATAAGCAAATGATGTACTTGATAGACATAGACAAACTTGTTCAAACCCTGACACACATAGCATAAGGTAGTTGGTTCAATAAAATGAAAGCAAATTACAAATCTGAAACAACAAGACTAAGGACACACATAGCATATTGTAGATGGTTCAACATAACGAATGCAGACTTTCATGCATCTTCATCCGTGAAGTTGCAGTGGTAGTAGGGGTCAGCCTCCTGCTCTTTTGAAATATCCCAACCTGTCACGATGTTGTCAATTGTCTTCCATGACTTGTACGTTGCGTATGCATCTATTCCTGCGTACGTGATGAGGTTGTCTGGCAGTGGGCTGGTCGCCCACAGTTTGTGGTCTTCCCTCTCCATCTTCTTCTTCATGCGTTCATAGAATGGGTGGATCACGCCGCCTGCAACATCGGCCAAGGAGTCATAGTATTTGTCGTTCTTTGGATTTTTCCACTTGTGCTGCATGTCGATGAAGTTGTTGGGGTTGATTTCCAAACCAGACTCCGCCAGCTTCTGCTTGTCACCTCCAATGCTGAAACCAACAAATGTGTACAATTTCTCCTCCTGCGGGAAGTCTTTGAGGCGCTTGGGCCTGCAAGGGGGGAGACACACATTTTCTAAAGATTAGTCTTCTTTTTGAGTATTTAATTCTACTGTTTTTTTTTCTGTTTTACAAGTGATAATCCATGAGGTAGATGCTTATATATTATGAGCCATGCATGACTGTAGTTCAGGAACTAGTACAAAAAGTCCTGAAATTAAATTCAACTACACCGTGTTATATTTTTCTTTTTTGCTATCTTCGTTGCTTCACCAAATGCTTGACTAAATTAGAGAATCATTTTTTACCAGAGTCAATGATTCATGCGCTGCTTGATTCAAGTTTAGTTTTCTTTTTTTTGTTGAATAAAAGGCCTATACCAGTGATTGATACATCTTTGTGCATTAATTCCATATCAAGTTCAAAATGTAGTTTTGAGAAACTTGTGCATCAAGATATGGACCTATAAGACTTCACCAAAGATCTTTTAATACATCAATTCTATAAAATATACTAGTACAACAAGATCAGGAAATATGCTAGTACATCAAGTTCAGAATGCTATAAACTTTTTTTCATATGCTAATCTGGTGAAACAATCCAGTTCACAGTTCCAGAAATGCATGTAACTTGAGAAAACATGTAATCGTGTATCCACTTCATAGACTATAGTAGTTCATAGCATTCAATGAACTACTGGTACAAACAGATGACTATAATCGTTGGGAAACAAGTTTTAATTAAGTTTTTAGCGACTAGTACTGGTACAACAGACGAATGAACAGTAGTATGGATTACCATTTTGTTGCTGCTGCGATGTGGTACACCAAGCAGAGTTCCTCGACGCACAACTGCAGGACTGCCGCCATCTGTGGAGGTTTTTCATCGTCGGTGTACTCCACATCAACGCCGATGAAGCTTGGATACAAGCCGCCGCCCTTCATCCTGAGCCTGCTCATCATCTGGTCGGCCTTGTCTGGTTCGCTGGTGCAGACGATCTCCAGCATCTCTTTGCCGTGGAGCTCAACCCCTTTGAGCGTTTTGGTGTACTCGTGCTTCTTGCCGGGGACGTGAACGTCGGCGAGGTTGATGCTCTTGTTCGAAGTGTCGCCATGGTGACGTTTGGCGGAAGGTTCCTCTGCCATCGCCTTGCTCCGGCGACTGTGGGCTTTGGGAGAGAGAAGTTTTTGGGTTTGTGTGCAGTGTAGATGGAAGCGGCAATGGTGGTTTTGTGAATGAGGCAGAGATGGAAGACAATGGGTTATTTTTGGAGTGCGTCGATGGTGGTGTGTTGGAGGCGGTTCGTCGGGGACGTGGGTGTAGTGGTCGTGGGGGTCGCCGTTCTGCAGTGCGTCGTGGCAACCACCCAGTGGGTGGCGCGGGTGGTGGCCTCGAAAAACTAACCGTCCAAGACATTTTTTTACTACTGCCTTGATTAGTCTTGTCAAGCTGTACTCACAATCTGCTAAATCCCACTTGCACGTCCCTGCGGTGGTGATGATGGCATTTTTGCACTGTTTAGGTGACGTATGGCTCTGCGATGTTTTTCCGTGTGGATGTTTAAGCATTGTTTTTCTATTGAAGTATTTATACACTAGTTTATGTCAAAACATTTTTTCAGTGCACTGGGAGTTGTTGCTCAAAAGTTGTACTTATTTTATTTTCATCTGTACCAACCTAGGTTAGGACTGTATAGTTTTTTGTATTCTCATTTTTAGTGCACTTATGTTTTAGTACTGTGTGAACTGAATTGTAATTTCATAGAACGTACGATTTTGAAATTTGATGTCACAGTGGTGCGAGCGGCCTGACCGACCCTGCTGTTTCAGTACTGTTGTCGTATGTATGTTTTGAACTGATTTTTTTATAACTTAGGTTGGTGTTTGAGATTATTTTACGACCAGATTGTTCGTTGTGGTGTGGACATATTTTATATAAATAAGAAATTTAGCAGAATTGACAAATATATTCTATTTGAACTTTTTGAATTTTAGTAGTTGAACTTGTCAGTTGTTATATAAATAAGAAATTTAGCATAATTGACAAACATTATATGTTTGAACTTTTATAGTTTTTAGTAGTTGAACTTACCAGATTGTATATAAATAGGAAATTTTAGCATAATTGACAAACATTATATGTTTTGTACTTTTAGATTTTTAGTAGTCGAACTTGTCGGTTTTTCTATAAATAAGATATTTAGCATAATTGACAAACATTATACGCTTGAACTTTTTTAGCTTTAGTAGTTGAACTTGTTAGATTTTATATAAATAAGAAATTTAGCATAATTGACAAAAATTATATGTTTTGAACTTTTTGAGTTTTAGTAGGTGAACTTGAAAGTAATATTTAATTCGGTTTTTTAAATTATGTACATTTAACAGATAGGCTATTAAGTTCTGTTCTTTTTTAGAGGTTCATTGTTTTTGTATCATATTTTTTCCTTTTTTCTTGTACAGGTTAATTGACAAACATTTTTCTTGTAGATTATTTTTCTTTGTCCCGCCATCTGGTTTGTAGACCTGTGCTTATTGGTGGGTTGTTTTGTTGACAATGTATGCTATTGGGCCGTTTTTCGGCCCAGATAGCTCGTCCACGCGGCTATGCAGTGCGTCGTTCGCGTGCGCTCTGGGTTTAGTCCCACCTCGCTAGTCGAGGGGGCTCCGGACCTGTTTATAAGGGCAGCGAAGGTGCACCAGTCGAACTCCTCTGAACACTTACCTGAGCGCTTATACACGGCGCTCGCCCTCTCTCTTGACCTATGGGCCCTGGTCGGCGGGTCCTGCGTTGTGCGGATTACTCGGGATTTGCCCACGGGCTCGAGTTCAAGTATCTAGCATTGCCAGGGCCTGCGCCTGACCTTGGGCGGTCATTTTTTTTGTTTGTTTTGAATCTAGTACTTGACTCCACCAGTAGACTGATAGTTGTTGTTCCGGTGTCATTTTCAGAACTATGGTACTTGCGTGTAGACTAAGTTGTACTGATAGTGCATTCATAGTAGCGCTTACGGCTTGATGCTTCTTTTGTACTTTTTATTGTAGTAAGAATGTACTGTCTGATCAAGTGTACTGAGTTGTACTGACACGGAACAACATTGTGTGATTAGTTGCATCATAACTAATACTTTAGAGCAACAACAACGTTCCATTCAGAAGCTACTCTTTGAATTTTTGAAATGATGGATTAACAACATATGTACAAAACCAAACTTATACTGAGATAAGCAAAACATTGTACTTGATGACGCAACTAAACTTGTTCAAACATGACAAGCACGACATAATCATACTGGTTCAACCCAACAAGAGCAAACTTTGAAACAAGAAGATAAAAGGCAAGTACAAGCGGAAGTAAAACGAAGGCAGGCTCTGATGTTATCTTCATCCAGCAAAGGGGCAATAGGGGCGGTCGTAGAAGTTTTCGGCCTCCCGCTCTTTCGCATATTCCGAACCGTCTATGATGTAGTCAATCATGAACCATGACTTGTACGTGGCGTACGCATCTACTCCTGCGTACTCGATGAGGTTGTCTGGCAGCTCGTTGGTCCCCCACAGTTTGTAGTCTTTCGGCGTGTTGATCTTGTTCTTCATGCCTCTTTAGAATGGGTGGATGACGCTGGCTGCAACATCAGTCAAGGAGTCGTACTCTTTTCCGGTGTATGGAACTCTCCACTTGCGCTGAATGTCGATGAACTTGTTGGGGTTGATCTCCATACCGGACAACTTCAGCTTCTCTTTGTCGTTTTCAATGCTGAAACCGGCAAATGTGATCGACTTCTCACGCTGCAGCATCTCGGTCAGCCGCTTGGGCTTGCAAGGGCAGAGACATTTTTGAATATTTTAGCATTAATTTGATGTTTTGAATTATTCATTTTTTTGTTTTTGTTTTACAAGCGATGAATCCATGAAGTAGTTTTTTATGTAGGATAAACAATGGATGAATGTACTTCAAAAACTAGTAGAGAAAGTTCTGAATTTAAATTAAGTACATCATGTTATTTTTCTTCTTTGATTATACATAGTTTCAGTCAATGTTGTATGTTCTGCATTGGCACTAGTTTAGTCTTTTTTTGGTTGAAATGGGATAACAGAGAAACCAGTTCTTCACCAAGTCCTTAGTTTATTTTGCTACGAAAATAACATTAGATCAAATTCAGAAAATACTTCACTACATCAAGTTCAGAAACATCTTTTCTAATACATCGAGTACACAGACTACTCTATTTTATCAACTTCAGAAACTTCACTAGTCGATCAACTTCAGAATTTAATCTTCCGCAACATCTTCCAAATATTAATCTATTGCATCAGGTTCATAAATACATTTTATAGTATATCTACTTGAGAAAATGCAGTAGTGCATCCACTTTTCACAAACACACTAGTACACCTAGTTGGGAAAAGCAAGTGTGATTAATTTTTCAGGATACAGTAGTAATAAAACAGATAAACCATATGTAGGGCAAATGAGTAGGATTTGCTCACCATTTTGCGGCCGCTGCGATGCGGTACACCAAGCAGAGTTCGTCAACGCACAACTGCAGGACTGCTGCCTTCTAGGGAGGTTCATCTTCGTTGGTGTAGTGCACACCAACGCTGACGATCCTACGAACCTTGCCGCCAAGCTTCATCCGTAGCCTGGAGATCACCACGTCGGCCTTTTCTGGTACGCTGGTGCAGACGATCTCCAGCGTCTCGTTGCCGTGGAGCTCAACCCCTTTGAGGGTTGTTGTGTACTCGCGCTTCTCGCCGGGGACGTTGATGTCGACGAGGTTGCTGCTCTTGTCCGATGTCTCGGCATGATGACGCTTGGCGGACGGTTCCTCCGCCATGGCCTTCCTCCGGCGACTGTGGGCTTTGGAGAGAGAAGTTTTTGGTTTGTGTTCAGTGGAAATGGAAGCGGCAATGGTGGTTTGTGGGAACGAGGGAGAGGTGGAAGAGAATGGGATTTTGTGCAGTGCGTGGACGGGGATTTTTGCAGTAGGCGGTTTTTCGGGGTCGTGTGTGTAGTGGGTGTTGTGGCGTGGGGGTCACCGTTCGCAGTCCATTGTGCCAACCGTTCAGTGGGTGGCGCGGATGGTGGCGTGGAAGAACTAACCGTCCAAGTGAAATGGTTTTTACTGTTGAACTGACTAGTCTTGTCAAGCTGTACTTATGACCTGCCAAATCCCACTTGCACGTCTCTGCGGTGGTGATGATGGCATTTTACTGTGGCACCGATTGGTATAGTCAAGCTGTACTTATCAGATGCTTATCCCACTTGCACGTGTCAGCGTCGGTGTTGATGGAGGTCTGAACTCCTCTAATGTTGTACTCGGACTGACGATTGAAGTGCAATTGAACGCACCAAACACCAGTGAGACTATGTGTGGTGCTAATGTTTTTTTAAAACAATTTTCGTATTTTTTTAAAGGATTGTTTATATCAAGATAATCTTTGAGTAGTTTTTACAAATAAATTAGATTTTCACCAGTGAGGGATGTATTATATTCGCATTTTGCTTGAGGTAATTTTTTTCATGTACTAATGGTGTTTTTGAATTGGGACTGACAGGAGCAGGCATAGCTTTGTTTTTTCAAAACGATTTTTTGAGTCGTTAACTAGTGTGTTTGTTTTACTATGCCTTTTGTACTACCGACTGAGATTTATCAGTACTGATGTACTACAAGAGTTTTATATTTTTCCTTGGCATTTTTTTTGTTGCTGAGTTACTGGTTGACAGTAGCGTTTTGCGTCAGATATATGCAGATAAGTTTTTTCAAATTTATTTTGTGACTGCATTCAAAAGGATTATCAAATGGTTTAAATAATAATTTCACTGCTTCAGCGGGCACAAATCAGAAATTATATCAGTACTGATGTGTACTCAGCCTTGTACTGACGTCTGAGAGTTATCAGTACTGATGTACTACAAGATTTTAAATTTTTAATTGACATATTATTTTTCCTGAGTTACTGGGTCACAATATCGTTTTGTGTCGGATATATACAGATAAGTTTTTTCAAACATATTTTTGTGACTGCTCCAGCGGGCACAAATCAGAAAACAAAAAATAAATTTAGTTTTGATCGAGAGTAATCGATGTTAATCCTCAATAAGTCTTGGTAACGACAGTGTTTGTGAAACCACTATGTATTGTTCAGTCTTGAGCTTCTCCTAACAGTCCCTGAATGTTGTGCCTTGCTGGCGCTCTTTCCAGGTCGAGCCTTGGCAGCTTCATCGTCAGTTTCAGTTTCCTTGCCTCCGGCACTGTCATCTTCATTGTCTTCGTCTGATTGGCCATCATTATCATCAAACTCTTCTTCTTCATCGTCTTCATTTGATTGGTTGGAACTCTGTACCTTGCCCTGTTTATGTTCAGCTCCACCGACCTCCTTGCCGACTTTGCACGTGCGGGCATTATGGCCGTCAGTCCCCCCACACTTGCGGCAAGTGTAGCTGTTACGTGTGTTGTCTCCATTTGTAGAAAGCTGGGCGGCTCCAATCTGTTTGTTCTTGTTGACAGTGGCATCTGTGCGGAGTGGGCATGTGCGGTAGTTATGGTTGCTCACAACGTTGCAGAAACCGCATGCTCTTATCCCAAGGGGTTTGCCGTCCGGGCCAAATTCCACGCGCTTGATGGGGCGTGGTGGCTTTTTGGCTGCTGCTTGCGTCTTGCTCTTCCTCCCCTTTGTGTTTGAGAATATTGGGGGTTTAATCACCCTTTCCTGCTGCTGCTGGTAGGATGTGCTACTGTCATGTCGTTCGCCTATATCACCATCAAGCTCATAATCTCGCATGTGAGTTTGTCGGCGCTGTTGAGTGTTCACATGGGCAAGCTCCGGTTGCTGCTGCTCTTCTTCCTCGTTCTCAAACGGGTCAATAGATCCCAGATGGTTCATCTCGGATAACATTGTAGCAATATCCTGGTCAATGGCTTCATTGTCCGCGACACCTCCATTTTCAGCAGAATGCATGGCGTCGAGTTCTTGTTCAAGTTTGTCCATGACGACCCGCGCCCTTGCCATTTGCTCTTGGCTTCTCAAGCTTTTCCTGTGCACCCTCATGTTCAGCGTCAACAGCGAGCTTTCAATGCAGTATTGGGATGCCTTGTTTGACGCTACTGTCCTCAAGTCATTTCTGTCAAATGTTGGTTGGATGTTTGGGCGTTTGGTGTATCTCCTGAGTATGTATTTCTCTGGAACGCTGGCAGCCTTAATTGTCTGCATCATGCACAGGACATGCATGCAGAAAAGACCTGTATTTGTTTTTGGAAGAGGTGCATGTTTTTTGTCATTTCATTGCGAACAAAAACTTTTTGCAAAAAAAGTAGTACAATATGTAACATCTTTTTTTGCGCTCCTCACCTGTGTGGTCCCATAGTCTGCACTCGCACTCATATGTTTCTCCCACGGGGTCTGCCACCACCTGGAATGCGTGCTGAGCCCACACAGACAGTTTTTGCGGGTGGTTGTAGCGCACTAGGTACTTTGTGGGCTCTTCCGTCTCTGTCGCCGTGAAGAGCGTGCTCAGTTTCAGCTTATCTCTAATCTCGCTGTACACAGCTCGTGTGTACAGCTTTGCCATCTGGGTGTCAAACCCATAGTAGGTCAGCGTGTTTTGTTCCTTCTGCAGATGCAAGAATGATGATCATATTGTTAGTTCTCTCACAGGAAAAACTTCCAATGAAGTTTTTACTTTAGTAAGCATGATATTTTTATGTCTCACGACAAGTGATAGAGATATACCCGGTTACCCATTGTCTCCTGGTTCTCTGTCTACCTCCTGGTTTTGACGCATGAGTTTACTTGACTGACAAACCTGTGTAGGTTATGTCTCTCATTAACGTAGTTCTTCTTGAGCACATAGTTCATGCTCTCACTTTGCTGTGTGGATGTCATCTTGGCGCAGAAAATTTCCTTGAAGTAGGCTGATATCCACTTCTCACGCTCGTTCCACATGCCCACCATTGTGGCATCATCGTGGAGGTTGTACTTATCCATGAGTCTTTTCCAGGCATCCTCAAACTCAGTTGGCATGAGGGGCCAGTTGAGAATTGATGTGAATTCATCTTTAAGGTCCTCGTGCAGGAAATACAGGTACGCAAGGTGTTCCCTGTACTTCTTCATAATGTGCCAGCGGCATAGCTTATGTACTGTGTTCTTGAAAACATCTGCGATCGCCAAAGCCATTGCCGGGCACTGGTCTGGTAATGAGAAAATAGACTATGAGTGGTCAGCAGAGATGGTTGTGCATATATACGAATAGAACTGACACAACATTTTTTTGTATTACTTTACTTTTCGTTTTTGGAAGGGGGGTGGTTGTTGGGGGTGGTTTTAGCGGTTTGTACCTGTGAGGATGCATGTAGGAGCCTTCATTCTCATGCACCTTAAAAATGTCTTGAACAGCCACTTGAATGAATCTGCATCCTCATCTCTTATCAGGGCAAAAGCAAAGAATGTTGTCTATAGGTGGTTGTTAGTTCCGACAAACACCCCAAGTGGCATATGGTACTTGTTGGTCTTATATGTTGTGTCAAACGTTACGCAGTCTCCGAAGTCCTGATACGCCCCTCGGCAGCTTGCGTTCGCCCAGAATATGTTCTTAACTCTGTCGGACTCATCTAGTTGCATGTCACAGAAAAAATCCCTGTTTATAGCTTTCATCTCCCTAAAGAAGTTGACAGTCTTTAGGACATCGTCCACATTATCAATCCTTGAATTCTTTGCTTTCCTGCATATCAAAAGTTCATTTTGAATAATGCATGTTGAACTGGCGTCAGGGCATGCGTTGCGTGATATGTTTGTACTGACAGAGGAAAAAATACGGAGACGGTTTATGGGAGGAGAACAACTTTGTACTTACAGGTTAATGAGGTCTTTGGCATTCATTTCGAGGAAGTAGCTACCAGGGTCATCACCGCCCAGTATGCTCATGATTTGCGCGTGTTCAATGCCTTTGAACTGCAGGTACTTGACGTACTCCAAGATTGTTTCGTCAAAGTTTTTGTGGGAGTGCAAGAAGACAAGCATTTCCGCGGTGAGCTGTAGCCTGTGGTTGTGTTCCCAGACTATCTCTTTTACGATAAATGTTCCATCTTTTTCCTTTTTCAGCCTCATTTTAGCCCCACAGTTAGTTCTGGCTGTCGTCTTGTTACGCTGTCTATTTGCTTCAGACACCTTTGATTCATAAACTCCATGGCACGTGCAATAAAGGTAGGCTCTGGTCTTAGACTTGGGGCCTTCCCTGACAGCAAAACCAGCGTGCTTTGCATATACGTTGTAGAAGTTCTTAGTTTCTTCGAAAGTTTCAAACCTCATCTCTAGCCTTGGCAGAACATAAGCTTCAATATCAGGTGGCTGCACAGAACAGTGACCAAACAAAAATGTTAGATGGGGTGGTCACAGCAGCATGGTATGGACTGTGCTTATGGTTTTTTTTCTTTTCTATATGGATACTTACATGTGTATAGCTCTGCGCTGCATCTGGTGTTTGTTGTTCTCCCTGGTTTATGGGTGCCGGTGGTGTCACCCTTGGCACATGCAGCAATGCATCTCTTGGAGGGAGCAACGTTGATGAAGATCTCCGTCTTTCATTGTACGGTTGTCTCCCCTCAGATTCATTGCGAGGTTGTTCCTGTCTATATGGCTCATATCTTGTACCTTTGAACCTGCTAGATTGGCCAAAATTTCTGTCTTTTTGCCCTGGTCTTCCCGTCGCAACTGCCCTTGTAGCACGAATGATTGATGTTGACGGAGCGACTAGTGGAAGCCTTGTTGCAACCCATCCACGCCTTCCTGTCCTTGGCTTTTTGCATGCACTGGGGAAGGAAAACATTTGTCATTGGTGATATTGTTGGCCTTGTTGCAACCCAGCAGCGGCAAAGCTTGCATTCCCAGATATTTGTCTTTGCTGTATAGAAGAACATGTCCGTGCTTTTGATGTTTGCGGTGTATCTTCAAATCTGCCTGTACTGTTGAAATATCCAGGCGGTATTTCTGGTGTTACCCAACCAGGTGGTGCCCCATATGTGTCCGGCTCATGAAATTCCTGCTGCGTGCGCCGCCTTGCATGCTTCTGCAAACAACATTCAACAGTTTTGAGATTAATCTGGTTCGTTCTCAGCCAAACTGATGAATGTTGATGCTCAAACACGGATGTACGGATGTACTGTTTCTTCTACAACTTATGCAACTACAGTAGAAGTACTCCTAGTTTATGTATCTTTGAACTTATTGTGTAAATGTGGCACACTCTTATCACTATATACCTGGACTGACGCATATGTTTTTAAGTTTCTTTTACTTGAACTGAAGATAGCATATCAGATGCACTGACAGTAACCCGGACATCATAATCGTGCATCGATGCATCTACATTACAAGCACTGCCAGCCTATGTATCACTGAACTTACTGTGTAGCAATTATATATTTTAATTTTCGATAACAGTTTTTGTTAATCGTTCGAACCGACGCAACTACATGACTTGTACTCTTTTGAGATAGCAAACATACAACTTTTTCAGTGGTAGCTGAACCTTTTGTCACTATATACCTGGACTGACGCATATGTTTTTAAGTTTTTTTAACCTGAACTGAAGATAGCATAT